>NW_011888804.1:5670248-5679553 GCF_000151845.1 Pteropus vampyrus
ACACCAGTGGGTCAGAGACTGGAAGCCTCCCCATTGCACAGAGAAGGCAACTGAGGCTCAGAAGGGTGAGAGGCCTGACCCAGCACCCAACACAGGAGGCGCTCCCGATCCCCCTTTGTTGTCCAGCAGAGGAACGCGCCCACCCGTCCTGCTGCTGACGCTGGGGCCTTTGTGCTGGGCTGGCATGTCTTCCTGTCTTTCTCTGCTTGTGTTTTCCCGGGATGCTGTGGGCTGAGCTGAGTGGCATCCCAGGGGACGGCCTTGCAAAAGGCTGTGTGTGGCGTCCCGGGGGGAGGTAGGGGGCAGCGCCGGCTCCAGGCGGAGCTGTGATTTAATAAGCAGACACTTAGGGCCTGATGCAGGGCCCAGCCCATGCAGGACAGCCCCCTCCGCTAATTGTCCATTGGCTGCCGCCGTCCTGCCGGCGTCTCCGGGCTCATTAGGGAAGGGCGGGGGGGGGGCGCTCTGGGAAGAGCCTCCTCTAGCTCCAGCGGCTGCCGAGATTTTTATCACACTGGACAGCACAGTTACATTCACTCCTCGAAAGGAGGATCAAAACAAGGTCAGTCCTGTCCTGGGCGTCACCCTCCAGGCTTGGCTTGGAAAGGACACAGGATCTGAGTTCAAACCCAGCTCTGGCTGTGAGATCACGAGCAAGAAATTCAAACCTTCTGGCCTCGAGCTTCCTGTCTGCAAAAGGGTGATGACGCAGTATCTTGCTTTCGGAGGCGCCGTAATGTTGCGGGGAAAAGCACAGCCTCTGGAGCCAGGCAGTCTGCCTGGGTCCGAATCCAGCACCGCCTCTAATGAGCTGTGTGACTTGGGCAAGTGACTGAACCTCTCTGTGCCTCTGTTTCCTCTTCTCTGAAATGCAGATAGCAATACTACCCTCTAATAGAGGGGCTGTGAGAGTTAAGCACATTACTAGAATGACCGTAACGAGAGCCACGGGCATTTGTTCCTATCATCCTCTCAGAATGTTAACAGACGAAAATAAGGCTGGATACAGAAAAGTGCTACAAGAAAGGTGATTTTTGTTGTTATTGCCATTTCTTTTGGGGTTGGTTAAAAGATATATAGCAGAGACAGACAGGCTACTCCCCAAATCCACTTGCCCCTCCTCCTGGTACCCAAGTAGATCACATTTCCCAGCCTTTCTTACAGGTGGGTGGGGCCGTGTGACTGTATTCTGGAACCTGAGCTGGGTGGTTTGCCACTTCCAAGCCTGGCTGTCCTTATAAAAACCTCTCTCTGTATCCTCATACTCTTCTCCTATGCCCTATTTCTCTTCTGCATGGAGAGAAAGCTAAGGCATAAACGGAGGCAGAGTCCAAGATAGAAGGCACCTGAGGGCCTGAATGACTGCGTGCAGCGGAGCCCTCTGCACCCCCACCCTTGCCGCCAATCTGCAAGGAAATGAGCAAGAAACAGATCTGTTTTGAGCCAAGACAGACGTTCTGGAGTTGTTGTTGTTGCTTTAGCAAATAGTGTACTCTGACTGATATAGAGAACAAAAATGTCTCAGGCTGGAAGGAAAGACAACTGGTTAGTTTCTGTGGTCAGCTGTTGTCACATTCCAGGAGGAGCATTGGGCCGCAAAGCAGAAATGGCAAGTGCTCCAGACTCAGTTAACTTACCTCCTGTGTGACCTTGGTCAAGCTGCACAAGCTCTCTGAGCTGCCATTTCTTCCTTTGGAAAGAGAAGCATGTAAGGCCTTCCCAGGCATAGTCACAAGGATTACTCAGAGTGTGCAGTTGTGACAGTGTCTAGGAGAACACCTGGTACACCTGGGTGCTCTGCACCAGATGGTCCCTCCGCTCTCCACGGGAACAGCTCTTTGCTCCTCCAGGGTGGCGTCTGCCCTCAGAGTGCTCCAACCCCAAACTTTCTTCTGCATCAAAGATGTCACCCTGGAGTCTACCACAGGTCAGCCTCAGAAACCGCCCTCGGCTTCCATGACCTGGCAGTCCTCAGTTGGACCAGATGGGAGGCTGCAGAGTTTGGTTTCAGGAAACATGTGATTGCTTCTTCCTGGAAAGCTTTTCCTGCCACTCTTCAACTGTTGGCTCCTTGCCATCCTTCGGGCATCAGAATAAATGTCACCACCTCCAGGAGGCCCTCCTGGACCTCCTAGCTAAAGCAGATCTCCCAGTTAGCTTCTCTTACAGACTCAATTGTTTTCTTTCATAATAACACTTGTTGCACTTTGTAATGTTACATTTATCTGCTTGATAACTTATTTATTGCCTCTCCCTCCAGACTAAAAGTGCCTGGAGGGCAGGAACAATATTTGCATAGCGCATTTTATCTGCGGTGAGTCGTTATTTTATCTGTAGTACTCAGAACAATGACTGAGAGCTGGCTGAATAATTGAATAAAGGCTGGGATTTGACACTTGCTAGCTGAATAACCTTGAGGAACAACCTATCTAATCTTTATGAGTTTAATTTATAAAATAAAGACAAAAATACCTTCTTGCCATGGAAAATAAAGGATCTTTTTTTTTATGATTTTTCAGTGCCTGGCACCTAGAACTCAATAAGTGGTAGTTTCTGCTGTTGCTGTTGGTAGGGGTGCTGTTAACTGTCTCGGGTTAGGTTTCCTCAAAGCAGACCTGGAGCTAAGCGTACTTTATCTGGAAGGCAATCCTGAGAAGCACCCGTTGAGAAGTGCAGAATTGACAGCCAAGGGAAAGATGCCAGTTTAAGGCGCATGTAGTATGAAGCCTAGTTCTTTTCCTCTTGAGTATGAGCAGGATTTAGTGAATCACTTCTAAGGAGTGGAAGAAAAGTAATAGTGTGTGATTTCTGAGACTAGTTTATAAAAGCTACTGCAGCTCCCATCTTGGTCTCTGTTCCTCTTGGATCAGTCACCCTAGCAGAATCCAGCAAACCTGGCAGGAGACACTCAAGCTGTCCTATGGAGAGGCCCATGTGGTGAGCAACGGAGGCCTCCTGCCAGCAGCCATGGGAGTCGGCATGGAAGCAAACCCTCTGGCTCCAGCCAAACGTTCAGTGACTACGGCCCTGGCCAACACCTTGATGGCACCCTCATAAGCCCAGACCCACCAGACTAAGTTTGAAATCCTGCCCCACAGAAACAGTGAAATTATAAGAATTTCTTGCTTTAAGCCACTAAGTTTGGGGATCATTTGTTATGCAGCAATAGATAACTGATACACTGTGAAGCAGATCTCCGCAAGGGCCAAATGGGGACTCAGACCTGAGTGCTCTGGGAGACTGTATACAGAACGCTCTTCAGAGTTATGCTCCTTGAGGGGTGAGGAAGCTGGGCATTCCTTCTTTAGAACCACACATTATTGGTAAAGAGCTCCTGGGGTGTCAGCTCCCTAATATTTCTAGCCTGCCCCTCATCAAGGCCCAGAGAAAGCCCTCGGGTACAGAGCGCTGGGTGCTTGAAGTTGGCATTATAGGAATAGACTGGAATAGTGACTGTTGGGGAGATGCTGGTGGGGCACTGAATTTGTCTGTTATGGGCATAGATGGTCCAAATTTAACGTAGGTTCCCAAATTCCCAAATGTCTTCTTTTTTTCCATAAAAGGAAGACATTAAAAGTAATTAAAGCAGCTTCATTTGTATATGGAGATGTTTCATAATAACAAACCCACAAATAAGAAGATTCATGGTTGGGGAGAGTAAAAGTTGGTTAGTTTGTTTGCTTCTTTAATAAACTTACTGATTAGTGGCATAAAAGCCCAATACAACATAATGCCTTATTCTGACATTGAATATAACACAGTACAATTAGGCAACGGGGGTCTCAGAAAATGGCCCCTTTATATTACCTCATAAAATATCTAATATCGAACTTTGTAAATTACATCAATGCCTTTGAACAAACATCGAGTTCTTTTTAATAAATAAAATGTTCAAAATTATTTCCTGGAAGTGCATTTTAGACATTAATAACTGGCTTCAAATGAAATTCCATTTCATAGCCGATAAGCAAATGTAATTGCTGCAAACTAAAACAGTCTGTAAGGCTTACCTGCCCCCAGAAAGGAAAGGAAATATTGAGCTAATGTAGCCATCAAGATATATAACCTGCTACTTCTTGAATAAACCAAATTCCATCCCTAAACACAGAGAGCTCAGAAATTCAGACCCAAGGACATAAATATAAGGTATTTCCTGGAATTAGTTTCATATGTTTTAAACATTGCAGTTATCAATTGATCTGACACAACATCTTAGGCAGTTTTAAAATTACATATTGTGCATCAGAAAAATACACATTTTCGTGGCATCTGGTACTCTGCGTTATCAAAAGCACATAGTTATTTAAGAAAAAAATCGATATTTCCACATCATTAAAAAAATAATTTCAATAGTATAAATCTTGGTTCTATTCCTTACGCCAGAGGTTAGCAAACTGTGGTCCACGGACCCAGCTGGCCCACCACTGACTTTCGTGTGGCCCACAACCTAAAACTGGTTTTACATGTTAAGTGATCGGAAAAAAGTCAGAAGAAGATTTTGTGATGTGAGAAAATGATGTGGAATTCAAATTTCGGTGTCTGTAAAGTTCGACTGGAACTCTGCCATGCCTCTCATTTACATATTGTCTTACGCCTGCTTTCACCACAGTAATGAAGCTGATCTGCAAAATCGAAACGATTTACTATCTGGCCCTTTACAGGAAACATGTGCCGATCCCTGCTCTACGCCATCCCCATCTTCACTCCACAGAGTTTAAAGGAGGAGTTTCGTTAGGGACCCTGTAAACATCGGTATTGGCTTTATGCACCATGCCCAGCTCCAGGGGCTCCTGGAGACCTGCACCAGCCTAGCGAAGACAGGACTGGTCAGAGTGTGAATGATTTCCATGGAAATCCCCAACCTGAATCACTGATGGTCAGATATGCACAAATGATGTGTCCCCCCCGCCACCACCCCAACCCCCGCCACAAGAGTCGATTTGCCTGAGTGAGTGAACTACATAAATCGCCTTCACTATCTACTTCATTTCAGCCTCTCGAGACATGTACATAGGAGCAAGCAGAAAAAACAAACAGTGGCTTAGTAGGTAGGACAGGAAGCTAGTAATATGCAAATCCTTTGGCCTTCAGTATCTATGACGATCACTTTTCTAAGCTTGGTAGGTGCAGTTTGGCCCCCACTCACCTGAGGTTACTTTTTAAAATGATCCTATAATATCAATACGCTTTTTGAAAACTTTATTTTTAATATTACAAAACCTATGTGATGTATTTTTGAAAAAGTGTAAAATAACAGATAAAAATGACATGTTCCCAAAGCTAGCTTACTGTTTAATATTTTGTTGTCTTGCCTTCCAGGTATCTTTTCATGCATCCATGTGCTTTGTAACTTGACAAGAACATTCCATATCAATCAGTAGATTCTACAGCATTGCATTAACATCTATCTATGAAGCCCCTTAATTTATTTAACCATTCCTCAATTGTTGAACATTTCGGTTGTTTTCCAGTTTTGTTTTGTTTTGTTTTACCACTGGAAATAATGCATGGATGAACATCTTTAGAGCTAAGTCATTAGATACATCCATGAAATTTTTCTTAGGATACATATGAAACACTAGTATTGCTGTCCCCAAATGGATATATACTGTAACGGCTTTTGATATATATTCTGCCCATGGGAAACGTCAAGGTCCTTTCCTCCAGCATTGTGTGCTGGTGGCTGTTACACACATTCGCATGCATGCACATGCGTCCATTCAATATTTTCTGAGGACCTATTACATGCCAAGCACTCTCAAGGTACTGGGAATGAAAGCAAAAGAATGTGGCAATGAACAACACAGACAAAAATCTCATTTGTATTTGTTCAAAGGTGTTCATCCATCCACCCACCCTCCATCTATCACCCATCCATCCATCCAGAATGCCTGAGCAGTAACTCCTGCCCTCGTGGAGTTTATATTCTAGTGGAGGAAAGAGATAATTTAAAAAAAAAAAAATTCAATATGTTAAATGGTAATAAGTGCCAAAGAGGAACTTTAAAGGATAAGGGAGAAACATATAAAATGTTGGTGTAAAAACATGGCTTGTAACATGGGTGAGACGGGAAACATGAAACAAAAAGGATGGCTGTAAGAGAAGGAAAGAGGAAAGGAGGGAGGGAAGGAGGGAAAGAAGGAGAGAGAAGGAGAGAGAGAGAGAGAGGAGAGACAGAGAGAGAGAGAGAGAGAGAGAGAGAGAGAGAGAGAGAGAGAGATCGCAACTAGCCAGTTTCTTTATAAGGAAAAGGAATGCAAATGGGGAAAGAGGTTAATAGAGCCCCTTGAAAGGAGACAAAGATCTTTTCCTATGCGATGACTCCAAGTAACAGAGGGGAGACTGTGCATCCGCATACGTCATGCCCTTTCTCCAAGGCCACAGTTATTTATCTGCTTGAGCTCTTGTTTTTTCCCTTGCTTTAAAGTGAAGTGCGCAAACATTCTCACTTCAAAGGGAAAAATCCTCATAAATGTCATTTTACTGCCGGCCTAGAAGAATAGCATCAACAGACCCTGCAAGTTGTGGGGGCGGGTGGGGGTGGGGCAGGGGGAGGCGGTGGAGGGACCCCAGGCACATCTGTGAGTAAGTGGGAAGCAGTCACTGGCCACTTCCTACAGAAGGGAGGGCAGGCCTGAAGCAGCAAAAAGTACAGCATTGCCTAAGTTCAAATCCCAATGATGCCTCTATTTAGCTAGACAAGTCTCTTAACAACTCTGAGTCTTGGCGTTTTCATCTGTAAGATGAGCGTGATTTAACAGTAACCACATCAGGGAGTCCATCAGGGAGTCACTGTGAGGATTTAAAAAGTTAACAAATGGAAAGTGCCTAGCACACAGTGCCTGGCACATAAGTCCTTAGCAAATATCTGCTATCGTCTTTGGGCATCTCTTATACTGATGGAGCTGGGTCTTATTGTCAAGCCATTACCTGTGTGCGTGTGTGTATGTGTTTTGCTGGGGGCGGGGGGAGAGGGCGGTCTTCTCATACATGTAGATGTTCCATATGTAAATTATCAGGTGAGATGCAGGTCCCCAGATAAGAAACAAGGACTTAGAAGGCAAGCTGTAGAAAGTGGGCTGACACTGTTGACTGGAGACTCAAGATTATTCCTGCTCCCTTCTTCTTTGCTACCTCCAACCAGAAAGGCTAGAAAGTTGAATATGTACATTGTCAGCCTCCCTTGCAGCTATGGGGCTGGTCCTGGTTTAGAAATATAAATGAAAGTCTGCTGGGGAGAATTTAGGAAACTTTATAGTTCAGTAAAAAAAGAGAGTAGTGAAGACTTTCCCAGCGTCCCCTTTCTTCTTCCCCCTTCCAAGAATGCAGGAAATGACCATCCTGTGGCCACGAGGGAAAGCCCAAGAGAATTCCAACAGCTCCGAAGGCTTATGGACCCAACACCAACAACCACCTACTAACAGACTTCTTGTTATGTGTATGACTTAAGCCACTGGAGTCAGGTTTTCGACTGCTTGTGTTCATTTGCATATCCAGCTAATACAAACTCGAGAGAGAGCGATGTCCTTCCTCTGCTTAGGCCCAGCTCCTGGCATCTCCCAGGACCCCGGATGTATCTGAGGGAACTTCCAGCATGTGGGGCAATGTTGGCCTCTGCTTTACCAACACCCAGAAAAGAGGCAGAAAGACACTCTAGGGATGTTTTAAGCTGAGATGCACATAACAAAAATGGGGCGCATTATCTACCTGCTCTCTGTGCCCTGTCAGTTTATCCCCCTGTGTCACCCCAGAGTCTTCTCACGGCCTGGCCGGGGCTCTGACTTTCTACAGTGAATTAGTAGAGCTGCAAATCTACCTAGGCAAGGCCATTGGATGGAGAACAGGGACTGGTCGGGGACACTGGTATCTTGGGAGAAAGGAAATCATGGCATCCAGACGTTCTCCCTTCCTTGACACCAGGATAAAGTGGAGATTGATTTTATTCAGGGGACTGACAAGACCATAGAAGCTTCAGCGGAATTTTCCGAGCAATTTCCTTCCTCAACTGGCTCCGCTGAAACAGGAACTTAACTTTACAGGTCTTTGGGAACCTCAAGCCTGTTCATATTGCTTGTTCGAGGCAGTCCAATTTCCCCAAAGGGTCAAGCCCATATCTGTTTCAGATGAGTTTATTTACACTCATCCTCTAGGGATACTGCACTCTGCCGTTACTGTCATTGATTGTTCCCTCATACGTGCACGGGTAGACCGATTGATTAATCAACTGATTTCATTAACGTTTATTGAGCATCCACTATAGGCCAGATTTGCACGGAGTAGAATTTTAAGAATGACAAGTGACACATTCCTGCTTCAGTAAGGACACAACATTCTGGATTCCATCCATTGCCTACACCAAACCTTCCTCAAAACTCAACCAGAGAAACTTCCTCCCAATCTTTTCATCCCATGATTTTTCACAATTAAAAAAAAAAAAAAAATCACGAATTTTTTTTTTATTGCTCTCGCTCCAAGAGAGTCTGGTTGCAGTTGTTCGGTTTTTGCTAAGCTCACTCTGCAAATGCATTTTTAAAAATATCTTGGCAAGTATACAGTTTTCATTGGAGAATTCTATATGACTTCATTGTGTTTTTACAGAAAGCAGGAGTGTATGGAATGTGGTATATCACAAAACTTTATGGTAGCTTCGGAAGGTGGGGGACAAGTTGTTTTGCTTAGGACATATGACCACACTACCACCTGGTGGTAATGCTGCACCTGAAGCCATTGAGTAAAGATGGCTGAGTTACCCCAAACCTAAATTTTTAGTGAAACTTATGAATTAGAAAGAGATTTGTCATGGATGAAGCTGAAAGGGCCAAAGAGCCCACATAGGACCATATCTCAGGAATGTGATGAAAATTCAGAACAATACTCACTAGTTATGATCTCTACCTGCTATATTTATGGAGACTAATAACTGTTCACAGTTGCGAAGTGCTTTTCATATACCTGACTTGGGATATGCATTACTATTGCCTCAAAAACTGAGGCTCAAAGAGGTTACAGAACTGCTCATGGTATGTAGTTGGCAAGGTTAGGAATCCACAATCCAAAGCCACATTTTCTAATGTTTAAACACATACTTTCTGCATTTAGGAAGAGAATCATTCTAGTTCTAGGTGCCATAAAAAGTTGAAAATCAGCCATATGGGTCAATGTTATATCAGAGCACACCAGTATCAAGGCAATTAAATAGAATAAAGGAACAAATGACATATCACCATCCTTGTGACCATGTAGACTCCATGTTGGATGAATGTACATAGGACAAGCTTGCCCTGTCTTAGGTCAGCTCAGATTCC
>NW_011888804.1:5681583-5690224 GCF_000151845.1 Pteropus vampyrus
GTGAAAGCTTCAAACCAACTTAGTCGTAATTTCATACTCCTCCCAGTCCACTTAGAAGAGCGGGGATTTATTTCCTTCCTGCACAGCTAAGAAATCGGAATCTTCAGCTCTGGAAAAGCACTTTAAACCCCTGCGGTTTCCCAGGGCCAGTACCAGATACCACGGATGGGTCTGGCTCATGTAGGTGAGAATGAAAAGCAAGACGATTATAGGAGGAGGGAGCGTTTGTTAGGTGCTCGCCATGCAGAAAGCATCATCCCACAGCCATTACATCAATGGACTCCCTCAATCCTCCAATCCAAAATGCGATGATTATCTCCATCTTACAGACAAGGAAACCGAGGCACAGAGCAGGTAAGCAGTTTAGGTTACACAGCTCGTCGACAGGGCAGCCAGGATTCGAACCCTGGCAGTCTGGCTCCAGAGCAAGAATTTAAGGAAGCCCTGTCTGTCATGATGTTTTAGAATGGGCTCCCAACTTCTCCCGCAGCCATCAGTCAAATCGGCCAGCTCCGACCTAACCCGGTTGATAACTGAGTGTAAAATGATTCACAGGCCACCACTGGAGTTGTCACCCTTCCAACAGCTCATATTACATCACCTACCTGTCCCTAACCCCAAGACAGAAACAAACCATTCCCTAGGGGTCCAGCCATATCCTCTTACTTCCCTTTCCCCCAAATGGCATGCTGGCTCACCCCGCATGCCTGTGCACGCGCTGTGCCCTCTGCCTGCGACGGCTGCATAGCCAAGTCCCGCTCGCCCTTCATGAACCAGGTTATTCGTGTCCCCCAAAAGGCAGCTGACAAGTGGACGAAGCACAATGTTAAATCTAAGTCCATCGACATCCTGAGACTCAGGTGTGGCCCTCATTGGCGATTTGTTTGGCCACGTGGTACTTTAAAAAAAAAATTGAATTCGTTGCTCGTATTTTTAAAAGTAGGGGATTTTTTACATTTAAAAGTATGGAGTTCTGGTACCTCTTGAAATGCCAGATTAGACAACACTGACTTAAAACCTTGCAAGGCAACAGTTAGTGGATCTGGGCAGTGGATGTTCCTGTGGAGGGAACCCAAGCTCTCCAGACCATCAGAGTCCCCTCCATCCTCTGTCCCCACCCACCTCGCTCCTGTACCACACTCAACTGGCCCCTGCAGGTCTGGGAGTTTCAAGCCCTGCTCTAAAGGATATTCTGCAAAATAGGAGTTTGGGAGCAGAGAAAAGGCAGCCCTCTGGGATGTGCTCTGAATCGTCCTTTCAACTCTGACGCCTAGTCACCTGCCTTGCCCATTGCAAGATGTATTACATCAGATCATCAGCTCCAGAAAGTCATTGCTGGGGAAAGTCATATTCTCTTCCTTCATTCATTTCACAAATATCTGTGGAGCCCCAACTCCATGCAAGAAATTTTATCAAATTGGCATACAATCCAAGGAAGCTGCCAAAAGGCAGTTACTTTAAACCATTAACTCTTGATTTCTATTCCTGAAGCCTTTAAAATGCAACTTCTTCTTGCTGCATTCAAGTTCCTACCGCTGAGGAATTTCGTCTCTTATAAATGGACCGTTAAAATCCTCCTCTTGTGACTTTTGTGGCTTTTAGGAGTGGCTCCTTGACTGGCTTTTCAGATGCTCTGGGTGTCAACTAACATACACCTCACTTTCATGTGTATAGTTAGAGCGGGGAGACCGGCAACAGGCTCAGGGTCTATGCCTCCTAGTGAGGCCTCACTACAGTGTCCCCTGACTGTGCAAAAGGTGTGTGTCCCATGCCCCAAACCCGGCCTGGCAACTTTCACTGGGGCGCGGGCTTTAACTGGGGATTTTAAAGAGCTGTGGGTTTTATGCAAAACAGATAAAATGCCAATCCCTAGAGGTAGCTGCAGCCAAAGTCTGCAAAAACAAAACCGTGGGAGAACTACTCTGGCTCCTGGTGCCCACGAGAGGGACAGGGCAAGGAGGCTGCTGCCCAGCTGCCCTCTGGTCTTTGAAGTTGTGCCTGTCAGCTTCTTAAGGGAGCAAGAGGAAATCCATCAAGCCAAGGTGATCCTGTCCGCAGCACCATGGATACCACAGCCAGACAAATGCCATAGCCCCACGTGTGATCACCTAATGCCCTTGCACGTCTGGACTAAGGCTGCTCAAGTTCATGGATGTGAAATAGCAGGAACCCTGTCTCACTGGGAATAGGGCATGCCCTCCAGGGGTTGTAGTATATCCTCCTGACTTTCCTGGCTGGCGACTCCAGTAACCCAGACCACAGGTGGTCGCTGTGGCACCTAGGCCCAGATCTTTGTTTTTATTTTGATGTTTGTTTTTAACCATGGTCTATATCCAAGAGAATGTGGGTATATTTGGGGAAGGGATGGGACTGGTGGAGGAAATCACTTCCAGGTCACCATCTCAAGTCTCACCTCTTATCACAGGCTCAGACCACAGCTCCATGAGAGGACAGGGGGATAATTCATGGTGGGAATTTGGTACCGAGGCCAATAGCAGGCCTTTGGGGGTCCTTAAGGCTTCCCCTCCATGTCCTCCTTGATTGCGACATCATGAACACCCTAACAGGTTAAACATGTGGGAGCTTCAAATTCCTGCCACCTCTCCAACCACCTCCCCCAGGGACATGCACCAACCCAGTATGTAGAAAGACAGAAAGAGAGCTGATCTGCAGATCTGAGTCCTTGGCTCTGCCACTCCATGATGGCGTCGCCCTGGGAAATACACTTCATTTCTCTGGGTTTCAGTTTACCCATCCTAAAAGACACCTCCTCAAAGAAGATATACAGATGGCAAATAAACATACGAAAAGATGTTTAATATCATATGTCATTAGGGAATTGCAAATTAAAGCAACAATGAGATACCACTGCACATCTATTAGAATGGTCAAAATCCAAAACACTAACACCACCAAATGCTGGTGAGGATGTGGAGCCAAAGGAACTCTCATTCATTGCTGGTGGAAGTGCAAAATGGTATAGTCCCTTTGGAATACGGTTTGGAGGTTTCTTACAAAACCAAACATACCCTTTACCTACAAGCCAGCAATCGTGCTCCTTGGTATTCACCCGAATAAACTGAACATTTATGTTCAGACAAAAACCTGCACAGAGATACTTATAACAGCCTTAACTGTAATTGTCCAAACCTGGAAGCAACCAAAATGTCCTTCAGTAGGTGAATGGATAAATGAACTGTGGTCCATCCAGACAGTGGAATAGTATTCAACACTAAAAAGAAATGAGCCATCAAGCCATGAAAAGACACGGAGGAAACTTAAGTACATATTCAGCGAAAGAAGTCAATCTGAAAAGGTTACATACTTTTTTTGTATGATTCCAACAATATGACATTCTGGAAAAGGCAAAATATGGAAACAGTAAAAAAAAAATTAAAAAATAAACAACAACAACAACAAACAGTGGTTGCCAAGGGTTATAAAAAAGAGAGAAATGGAGAGGCAGAGCACAGGGGATCTTTAGGGCAGTGAAACTACTCAGTAGATACTGCAATGATGGACGCATGTCATACATTTGCCCAAACCCAGAGAATGTACAACACCAAGAAGGAACCATAATGTAAAGTATGGACTTTGGGTGATAATGACGTGTCAAGGTAGGTTCATTGAATACAAGAAATGTCCCACTCTGGTGGGGGATGTTGATAGTAGGGGAGGTCATAGGGGCGGGCAGGGGGTCTATAGGGAATCTCTGTATTTATTGCTCAATTTTGCTGCAAACCTAAAACTGCTCTAAAAAAAAAAAACAGGTTATTAACTTATTTAAAAAACAAAAAACAAAAAAACAAAAACAAACAAACAAACAAACAAACAAAAACATGGCCTTGTGAACACGTTGCTAGGACTTCTCCCAGGGCCTTGGACAGAGTCTGTGCAGGTGAGGTATCCTGAAGCTTAAGTGTCATTAGCTTCTTCTTTTGAGAACAAGTACAACTGAATCAGACAGGTCCGGGAACAGACATGACTGATGTTTAGTAAATAGGTACCTCGAGCACAGGTGAAGGCAGAAATGTGCAGGTAGGTACCTTAGACCTGTGAGCATGCAACGAGCCTTGCGTAACCTTTAGTATGTTTGCAGAGGGAATAAAGGAGGCCAGCTATTTGTTGAATCATTTAAACAGAGGATGGCAAAGAGAGTTTCTACTGTCATTACCAATATTTGTTGAGCTTCTACTAGGCCGAGTGCTTAATATGACATTTTAAAAAATCTTCGCAGCAACCCTGTTACTATGATCACTTTAGAGATGAAGAAACTGAGGGTCAGAGAAGTAAAATGAGTAACCAGAAGCCTTCCTTACAGATAGACAGCGAAGGTGCGATTCCAAGGATGCAGCACCTGGCTTCACTGAGTCGTGCTGCCCTAATCCAGGACTTTAGGCAATATATCTTACCCCGCCCCTTTTTATTTTAATTGTTCATATTATGGTGTATGTAGTACCTGCCTTGAAGTCTTTACTGAGGTTGTGCAAATAAAAATCAAAATAAGATTGTGAAACAGGAAGCTCCTTTTAACTGTGAGGTGTTACATGTATATGTCAAGATCCAATCAGAAAACAGAAACCACTAAAGGTCTCTCAAACAGAAGAAGTTTAGTAGAGGAAACTGACTACCCAGATGATGGAGGGCTGAGAAGCCCACAGGAAATGGCGAAGTAACCCAGAGGCAAGAGCAAGAAGCTGCCAATCTCCTGGGGCTGGAGGGACAACAAGAGAAGGTAGTGTGGCAGAGCTGGAAGCCGGGGCATCCAGTAGGTGCTAGAGCCCTGGCATAGCTGCCCACGGAGGTGAGAAAACAGAAGAAGCAGCTGTCCTCGTGGAGATGGGGCCAGGGAGAGGAGGCACCCGCTGCAGGAGATGCCCCCGGAGGCAGAGAGGGGAGTAGCAACACCCTGGCCTCTCCCCTTCTCCCATTGCCCTGTCTTCCACGCGCCTCCCATTGGCCAACTCTTTCCAGGAGGCTGGGAAACAGAGCACAGCGCAGAAGGGGCAAAAGAAGAAGTGAATCTGAAGGCCAGCTTGCCGTTCACCACGCCGCACGTCCGCAAGATACTGTGATTAGATGAGACAAGTGCAAGCTCCCTATGGACAAGAACAGGATGTCTAGACACAGGATTCCAAAATATCACTCATCTTTCTTCTCCCACACGGCCAGAACAGGTGAGACCAGAGTGAAAAGACTCAAACAGGATGAAATCTTGACTGTGCTGAAAAGCCAAGTGGAGGACTAGATAAGAAAATGAGGTGGCTAGCTTACACAATCTCTTCTGCCCGAAACCAAGCTGCAAAGGAACAGCCCTCCAAGGGCAGGGTTTTTTTTTTTTCCCATCCTAAAATAGAGAGAAGCCTTGGGACTCATGCAAGTGACCTGCCCCCTCCAAAGGGGCCTCCGGTTTGGAGGCGTGCAGAGCTCAGCCCCGCAGTGCAGAAATGACACTATCCTTCTGGCTCCCTTGATCCATCAGAAACTGACAGCCTCCCTGTCCGGCAGTCAGCTGGCCAGCGGTGGCTCTGGCTGTTCCTGCTGAAGTGTGTCTACGGGACAGAGCAAGCAGCCCCAGTCAGAAGCCAGCATTCCCACTTCTCTCTTCGTTGATGCTCTGCCCTGGATTCTATCAGAGAGGCAAAGGCAGTTCTGGAAATGGGCTCCGGGCCACTGATGCACCAGGCGCGGTGCCTGCACGTGGCTCCTGAGCCCCCAGCAGTGCCTGCTGTAGCCCCGTGGGCCACGTCCAGCTTCCTGGGGCTGGAAAACCCTACGACTTTTTGGTCTTTAGGCTGTTGTGAGAACTGACTCGGCCCTCAGTTCTCAGTGTCACCTCCCCAGGTGAGCCCTCCCTGACCACCCTCCCAGAGCACACTGACAGCACCCCATAACGTTCTGCATGAGTTCCTCTCCTGCTTCATGGCTCAGGGATGACCTCCCACCAACTACTGGCCCCCGGAGATTCCGCCTCTACCTCCCCCTCAAACCCAAATTCTCCTCTGTCGCTCTACTTCTGCCGTCCGGGTCCAGGACATCCTCCTCCTCCTGGAGCCCCGCACCAGCTGCTTCACCAGCTTCCCAGCCTTTCCTCTACCCGTCTCGCCCCGGTCTTTACCCACACGGAGCAACGTGGGGATCTTTCTAAAATGTACATCGAAAAATAAATCTTAAGTCCTCTTCGTGTCTCCCTATTGGCTTCAGGATAGCCTCTGAACTCATTAGCATGACATAAAAAAATTTTAAAAATCTGGCGTACGACTGCATCATACCAAGCACTGTGCCGGGCGCTTGGTGCTTACGCCGATCCCGGCACGTCCCCTAGAAATTGCCTGCTTATCTATCAGTCCTAGATCTTGGGCTTAAAACATTTTTGATTGTTGTTTGATATACTTTTCAGAAAATAGAGTATCGACTGTGTCTGTTTCACTGAACGTTTCAACTAATTTCTTTTTAATCGGTGGCAGTTTTTGTTTCTCAGTCGGCAGACTGTAGGCCATTTGTCCCATGGCCACTGCATTCCGGTGTCTGACAGACGAGGGCCTCCGCCGAAGGATGCTTAAGACACTGAGCTCTCCAGTCCAATGTGCATTCAAAACTCTTCAGGGGTCTCCAGGCTGGGCTGTCTAGAGCTCTTCTCGCCAAATAAACGTCAGCGTGGCCTGCTCGACCCCCTCCCCCAGCCATGTCCAAGGACAGAATCCAGCCAAGGGTCTTAAACAGGCAGAAATATTTATTCCGTGTCCAGAAAACCAAACCTAAGAGACAGAGCTGATGCCACTTGAAAGGAACCGGGGTGGAATCTCTGGAGATTAAAGAAATGACAGTGACCAAGCTACAAAGGGGAAAGGGTGAGAAGACCTGGAGATTAAAGCAGTTGGGCCATTTGTTATTTTGATTTGTGCTTCTTTTTATTATTATTATTTCAAAGGGAATTAAAGGAATGAATTAAGACTTCATTAGACCCTGACAACTTCAAGAATATTAATCCATCTTCCATTTGCATTAAAACTCCCCAGTTCTCCCCAGGGTTGGAAAGAGAAAGCTATTGATATGTTTCTGTCTCCCTTCCCCGTGCCCCCTGCCTCTCGCCTCTGGCCACTTTCCCTTTCATGCCTTTGTTTGACACAGAGGAAAGAATCATGAGGTGTTGAGTATCATTAACTTCCAAACACCTATGAAATCAGTAGGAACGTGCAAACATTGCGGACCCCGACCGTCTCCGCAAACGATGTGTCCTAAGGCCCTCCCCTTCGGAGATGAAAAGAAAGAGCTTGGCAGGCGGATCGTCTCGGGGAGAGAGGACGGAATGAACTGGAGGGGGGACACGCAGAATAAATGAAAATATGATTGACTTCTTACCTCGGTCCAGCTCACACATGGTTCTGAGCATTTAATAAACAGGTTGACACTCCGAGTTCCCCTCATTAGGGGAACGTGGAGACAGACGAGGACTATCATAAATCAGAAGGCCAGGTTATCAAAGCTTGTGATCTTTAACTGTGTCAGGGCGCCCTCCTGTCTGCTCAAAAGGAGGCAGCGACCTACAAGCTGCAAAGAATTAGCCACCGTGCTGTGATTTAATACACATACCCCTGGAAGAGGCGGGAGGCAGGGTCAGGCGGGGAAAGGCTGCCCAGGTACCCAGCGCAAGTACAGCCGTCTCAGGGCACACGGTACCTGGGAGATAAGGGTGAGGGGTGACGGCCCAAGAGACAGCCCTATGTGTTTGATGAGACTGGGGGTGCTGAAGAGACAGCCCTATGTGTTTGATGAGACTGGGGGTGCTGAAGGGGAATTGCTATGGAATGTTAGGTTCCCAAGCTGAAAGGGGCCTCGGAAACTCCTCTGACCCTGTGGTTTCCCAGCTTAGTGTCACATCAGAGTCGAATGGAAGGCTGTCTGAAAATTTCTAAGAAAGACACATCTATCCCAGGACTCAAAAAAAGAATCTCTTTCATCCAAGAGAAACGAATGCTTATGTCCACAAAAAGACAGGCAAGCAAATGTTCACAGCAGCTTTATTCATGACAGCCTCACCCTGGAACGAATCCAAATACCCTTCAATGCAAGAACGGAGAAAACGCACTGTGGTACGTCCATTCAATGGAATACTACTCAGCCATAAAAAGAAATGAGGCCCTGGTGGGTGAAACAACCATTCTGATGAATGAATCACAGAGCTCTAATGATGAGTGGAAGAAGCCAGGCGATTCCATTCATCTGAAGTTCAAAGGCAGGCAACGCTAATCTATAGCAATGAAAGTCAGAACAGTAGCGGGAAAGGAGGACAAGCTTTGAAGCATAAGGGAACACTCTGGGGAGATAGAAATAGTCTCTATCTTGGTGTGAATGATGGTTATAGAAGTGAACATATTAAGAAAAATTCATCAACCAGGATTCTTAATAGTTGCATATTTTACTACTTATAAACTATATTTCAATAAAGCACTGCAAAAACAAACATTGAATGAATAGATGCAGATTCTAGGGACTTTGCACATATCGTTCCCTCTGCCTGGAGTATCCCTGGCTCCAGTATTTCTGAGGCTGGCCTCATCCTATCAGTCAGATCTTAGCTTAACTGTCACCTCTTCAGGGACCTTGGCCATGCAGTGTTGCATCGTCCTGTTTGGGGTTT
>NW_011888804.1:5690274-5708055 GCF_000151845.1 Pteropus vampyrus
GAGGGCCTCCGCCGAAGGATGCTTAAGACACTGAGCTCTCCAGTCCAATGTGCATTCAAAACTCTTCAGGGGTCTCCAGGCTGGGCTGTCTAGAGCTCTTCTCGCCAAATAAACGTCAGCGTGGCCTGCTCGACCCCCTCCCCCAGCCATGTCCAAGGACAGAATCCAGCCAAGGGTCTTAAACAGGCAGAAATATTTATGCCGTGTCCAGAAAACCAAACCTAAGAGACAGAGCTGATGCCACTTGAAAGGAACCGGGGTGGAATCTCTGGAGATTAAAGAAATGACAGTGACCAAGCTACAAAGGGGAAAGGGTGAGAAGACCTGGAGATTAAAGCAGTTGGGCCATTTGTTATTTTGATTTGTGCTTCTTTTTATTATTATTATTTCAAAGGGAATTAAAGGAATGAATTAAGACTTCATTAGACCCTGACAACTTCAAGAATATTAATCCATCTTCCATTTGCATTAAAACTCCCCAGTTCTCCCCAGGGTTGGAAAGAGAAAGCTATTGATATGTTTCTGTCTCCCTTCCCCGTGCCCCCTGCCTCTCGCCTCTGGCCACTTTCCCTTTCATGCCTTTGTTTGACACAGAGGAAAGAATCATGAGGTGTTGAGTATCATTAACTTCCAAACACCTATGAAATCAGTAGGAACGTGCAAACATTGCGGACCCCGACCGTCTCCGCAAACGATGTGTCCTAAGGCCCTCCCCTTCGGAGATGAAAAGAAAGAGCTTGGCAGGCGGATCGTCTCGGGGAGAGAGGACGGAATGAACTGGAGGGGGGACACGCAGAATAAATGAAAATATGATTGACTTCTTACCTCGGTCCAGCTCACACATGGTTCTGAGCATTTAATAAACAGGTTGACACTCCGAGTTCCCCTCATTAGGGGAACGTGGAGACAGACGAGGACTATCATAAATCAGAAGGCCAGGTTATCAAAGCTTGTGATCTTTAACTGTGTCAGGGCGCCCTCCTGTCTGCTCAAAAGGAGGCAGCGACCTACAAGCTGCAAAGAATTAGCCACCGTGCTGTGATTTAATACAC
This sequence comes from Pteropus vampyrus, assembly GCF_000151845.1. Classification (NCBI taxonomy): domain Eukaryota; kingdom Metazoa; phylum Chordata; class Mammalia; order Chiroptera; family Pteropodidae; genus Pteropus; species Pteropus vampyrus. The sequence goes on from NW_011888804.1 coordinate 5,691,327, forward strand.
ATACCCCTGGAAGAGGCGGGAGGCAGGGTCAGGCGGGGAAAGGCTGCCCAGGTACCCAGCGCAAGTACAGCCGTCTCAGGGCACACGGTACCTGGGAGATAAGGGTGAGGGGTGACGGCCCAAGAGACAGCCCTATGTGTTTGATGAGACTGGGGGTGCTGAAGGGGAATTGCTATGGAATGTTAGGTTCCCAAGCTGAAAGGGGCCTCGGAAACTCCTCTGACCCTGTGGTTTCCCAGCTTAGTGTCACATCAGAGTCGAATGGAAGGCTGTCTGAAAATTTCTAAGAAAGACACATCTATCCCAGGACTCAAAAAAAGAATCTCTTTCATCCAAGAGAAACGAATGCTTATGTCCACAAAAAGACAGGCAAGCAAATGTTCACAGCAGCTTTATTCATGACAGCCTCACCCTGGAACGAATCCAAATACCCTTCAATGCAAGAACGGAGAAAACGCACTGTGGTACGTCCATTCAATGGAATACTACTCAGCCATAAAAAGAAATGAGGCCCTGGTGGGTGAAACAACCATTCTGATGAATGAATCACAGAGCTCTAATGATGAGTGGAAGAAGCCAGGCGATTCCATTCATCTGAAGTTCAAAGGCAGGCAACGCTAATCTATAGCAATGAAAGTCAGAACAGTAGCGGGAAAGGAGGACAAGCTTTGAAGCATAAGGGAACACTCTGGGGAGATAGAAATAGTCTCTATCTTGGTGTGAATGATGGTTATAGAAGTGAACATATTTAGAAAAATTCATCAACCAGGATACTTAATAGTTGCATATTTTACTACTTATAAACTATATTTCAATAAAGCACTGCAAAAACAAACAATGAATGAATAGATGCAGATTCTAGGGACTTTGCACATATCGTTCCCTCTGCCTGGAGTATCCCTGGCTCCAGTATTTCTGAGGCTGGCCTCATCCTATCAGTCAGATCTTAGCTTAACTGTCACCTCTTCAGGGACCTTGGCCATGCAGTGTTGCATCGTCCTGTTTGGGGTTTGTTGTTTTTTTTTTTGGATTGTCTGCCTTCACATACTAATCATGCTCAGAAGTTATCTTGTGGGTATGTGTTTGTTCCCTGCCTCTTCCTGCAGCCCCATCCCCACCAGATTAAGCTTCCGAAGGAGGAGCTTATCTGTCGTATTTACTCCTTGTGCTGTGTCCCTGTTTGTCCCTTTCCACTCACTGTCTACCATTCTGTGCCCTGCTCTTGGCCTCAGAGCTGCCTCATGGAAGATCATCTGTTTCTTTGCCTTCTGGCTTCTGGCTGAGCTTTGGCCATGAGAAACCCTAGCAAGAGACTGAAAGGAAAGGGGAATGGAAGACTAGGGTGCCGGCTCTGCTTCGTGAGGGCACTACAAGCTGGCTGCAGCTCTAGATCAGTGGTTCTCAACTGGGGCTAACGTTGCACCCTCAGGGGACATTTACCAATGTCTGGAGACATGTATGGTTGTCACAACCAGGGGGTAAGAGGCTATTGGCATCCAGTGGACAGAAGACAGAGATGCTGCTAAACATCCTCCCATCACAGGACAGTCTACAACCAAGTATTATCCAGCCCCAAATGTCAGTAGTGCCAAGGTTAAAAAAAAACCCTGCTATAGATGAAAGTCACGGCTCTTCTAAGGAGGCCCATTCTCCACATCTCTCTTCCCCTAAATTCAAGGAACACTCCCTGCTTCCTTCAGGTCTAGGGGTTGTAAAAGCCCCATTATTGGTAGCTCCCGGATACTGCACTATCCTTCATGCTTCCCCAATATCGCACCCACACTCTTGTCTTTGTCCCTTTATAAAACTGCTCACCTTTTCCTAATCGGAGTGGGCTCTTCTGTTTCCTGATGGAACCCTGACAAATAGGCCACGTCATCTCCAGCAGCTAAGTGCCCAGTAAATATCCATAAACATCTGCTAAATTAATTAAGTAATTAAATGAGTGAGGCTCTCCCCAGGAGATATGGATTTAGAAGTCAAAGATAAATCTTGGAACGTATATATATTTTTAAAGATTCCCCAGGCGACTCTAGACTAATCCCCTCATGTATTAACAGGGAAACTGAGGCCCAGGGAGAGAAAATTACATTTTTAGTGTCCCACCATTGTGACGAGTAGCCTGGAGATCAAGAGCACCCGGTCTCGACGACACTGATTGGTAAAATACCATTACTGTCAGCACCGAGCTGATCTAGAAGGGAAGGTTTCGGTAGTGAGACGCCCAGTTGGAAGAATGCACAAGAGGCCGACATGGGAATGAAATGGCAGGCACCCACTTTATTGTGGGGAACACAGTTCTATTGCAGGGAATGCGGTATTGCGCGCACTTCTTCTGCTCCCCTTCTTATCTCCCTTTCTGCTCCCCAGGGGACCACATGGCTCCACATATGTCAGAGTACAGTAGTGGCATTCAGCCACACGCGTGATACAATAAGCTGAATTATGTTTACTATTTTAGGCGTAGGCGCCCTGCTACACTAATGTAACATTCTAAATCCGGGGTCCTTTTCCTAGTCACGAGCCTGGATCACAGCCAGACCTGGGACCAGCCAGGCCTGGGACCCACAGTTATCCTTGGTTATTTTTCCTTGAACTATTTCCCCAGTAAGACTGCCAGTGCCTTTGGGCGTAAGGCAGATTCTGAAGTCCACACTTCCTGGATGTTGACGAAGAACATTTCACGTGTAAGAGTCAAATTCATTCACACGTGGCTCTGAATGTCCAGGGGTGGAAAAGCAGCCCCACAGAGGGCCCCCAAGCCTCAGTCCCAGGTTACGCCACATCCAAGCTCCTTGACCTACGAGGATGCAGCTTCCTTGTCCAGAACTCGGAGATGATACGTCTCAGTGAGATGATGCCCAGGAAGGGTGTGGCCAAGCGCCGGGCACAGAGTGAGATTTCAGAGAGAAGTGGGGGTGGCTGAGTTTCTCTTCACTCCAGTTCCCTGCATTTACTGTTCTCGAAACCCTCACTCCCCACGCAACTGGGCCAAGACAGCGCGAATCTAAAAGAATAAGAGATTCAGTCTGAATTCCCCTCTATAGTCTTGGCTAAAATATGGTCTGTCAAGAAGCCAGTCCAAAACCACTAAGATCCAGACTGTAGTTAAATCGCTTAAATAGGTTTAAACTTGCCAGGGAAAAAAATCCCACATTCTTTCGTAAGCTTAAGAGAACAAGGCTCGCTCTGGGTTTTTTCAAAAGAGCGGAATTAGAGGCTCATGTTTTGTCTTCTCTCTTCACACCCAGATTCGAGTCTTAACGCTAGGGAGTGTTCAGATTTTCCATTCAGAAAGAAAGAATCGGCTGAGCCCAAGAAAAAAAGACTACCTCTGTCCCTCTGTCCTTCGGGAAGCTGAGAGTACTTTGGAGACCTAAACATTGATTCGTCTGGAAGAGAACAAAAGCATGTGCTTCTTATAAGCATGTGTGGCTTATACTTTAGACACAAGGAAGGCCCAAAGGGACGGTGAGGATAAGGGGATACTCTCTTAAATGAAGATTAAAATGCAATGGCTCCAGCACCCCCTAACTCTGAGACTTGGTCTCCTCATCTGTAAAATGGGGATATATCAGTACCTACCTTGTCAGGTCATGGGTAAGGACTGGCTGATACATGTATTCGTAGTAATTATTGATGACCGACAAGTTTGTCTGCTACCTTTTTCAATTAACACTCTGTTGTTGTGTGCATTGTCCTCAAGGAAAATTGCTGTAACTTTTTTTTTTCAAATTAATCATATTAACAGTATATGAAAGAATAGCGAAGAATGCAAAATCTCATAGAACCCCAGCATCCTAAGATAGCTGCCATTGACATTTGGGGAATGCCTTTCCGTGTATCTCTTTATGCATTTTATGCTGTTATTAAAAATTCAACAAAGTGCTGGGATCAGCTATGAATCTGTGAATTTTAATCTAGCTATGCCACTTGGGGTTGTATGGCTTAGACAAGCAATTGAAGCTCTCTGGGCCTCTGCACCTTCATCTATAAAATGGTGTATTCATTTTCTGTGGCTGCTGTAACAGACTGCCACAAACCAGGTGGCTTAAAAGAACGGAAATCTACCCTCTTTAATTTCTGGAGGCCAGAAGTCCAAAATCGAGGGGTGTACCTTCAGGAGGCTATGAGGGAGAACCTGTTCAATGCCACTCTCCTAGCTTCTGGTGGCTGCTGGCAGTCCTTGGTGTTCTTTGTCTGTAGACTCGTGACTCGAATCTCTGCCCCTGTCTTCTCAGAGCCTTCCCCTCAGGTCTGTCTTCTCTCGTAAGAATGCTTGTCATTGGATTTAGCCCACACCCACATAATCCAAGATGATCTCATCTCAAGATCCCTAACTTAATTACATCTGCAAAGATTCTTTTTCCAAATAAGCTCACATTCGCAGTTTCCAGGTGGACATGTCTTTTGGAAGGGCTGCCATTCAACCCATGACAAATGGGAATAAAAAAAAGTTGCCTCCTAGAGTCACTGTGATAAGCATATTGAATGGGATAATGTATGCGCAGTTCTTGGCACGTGATAAATGATCGATAAATGCTGTGTATTAATAATCTTATCTGAAGGGCATTGCTTCTTCAACTCCTTTCTGGAGGAATAAAGATATAAATAAACACACCTAAATGAATAATTTTGAGGTTTAGATGAGTACCAAAAATGTGGTTTTTTTCTTCGAATTCTCTGTGAGCTCTCTCTGGTGTCCTATAGAGAAGAGTTTTGATATATTTATGCTCTGATTTTTCCCCCCTCCTCCCTATTGTTTCTCTCTTATCTCTGGCTTTCCTTCCTCCTGTCATAGCTCACCACATCAGCCACCTTACTCAGAAAAAACAAAGCTTCGGAATGTGTAGATTCAATTGAAACAGGTGAATTACATTTTATTTAGCATACAAACGCTACCATACACTTCAAAATGTAGCTTTTCATGCTTTCTTAACATTGAGGTTAAATAGAAATTCCTTACAGCTTTGTTATTTTAAAGCACAGCGTTGTCCTGAATTAAAAAACAAAACAAAACAAAACAAAAAAACCTGATAAATGAAAACCAAGAGCTAAATGGGAAGCAACTGCTCACTTCACAAAAAAGATTCGTCCTTGACCCAAAGACGCTGCTGGTGCATTTGTGGCAACCCGACTTATAAGATATGGGTAATAATAGAGCAAAAAAAAAAAAACCAATAGAGTGAGAGCCCAGAGAAGTGAGTTTTAGTCTGGGCTATGTTACCCTCTAGCTGTGTGGCATCTGCTGCTAAAGCAACCTCTCTGTGCCTTGATTTTGCTCCTGTAAAGTGAAGAACGGTTGGAAGAGATGACTGCTAAGGTGCCACCCAGCTCTGACCTCCTAGAGCTCACCAGCCAAATGCTAACATTTCTCCATTCATCCTTCTAAAGAGTTAACTTCAATCCCTTCATCAGTGGCCAGGGAAGCATTAGCATTGAATTCTGCAAATTTTCTGCAGTTGAAACTCATGAAGGTGTTTGTTAACTTGGAATCTTCCAGGGCTTTTGAGCTAAGAACAGGGTGTTCTGAAGTGAATGAGCACGACAGGAAATAAACCACCCTACACAGGAAGCTGAATAACAGCCTCATGACAATGCATGCAGACTGGTCCCAAGGCTGGCTGTGCGTCCACTTGTCCAGTGGCAGGACCCAAGGGGAGGTCCAAGAGTGAAACAGCAAGAAGAACCTCTGCGGATAGGGGGAGACTCGGCTTTCCTCATGAAGAAGTAGTAGCTTAGACAAGAACCACATTTTATAATTCCTGGTCCCTCTCACTACATCTTAGGCAGAATCGATGCTGGGCAAGAACTCATTGACTCATTGATGGTTGGCCAAATACTCAGGAGGAATAGGGGACAGGTTTAACTTCTAGAGAACATTAACCATGGAGAGGAATCGCCATGAAGTCAGGTGGCAGAGAAAATGTGGACAAGGGATGACATCATCATGGATCTTGCAGGCAGCGGCCCCTTTTATTTACCGTAAGGAAGAGTACAGTTTGTCTCTTATAGGGCCACTTGTACACACAGAAATTGCCTTTAGCTGTGCCTTCAATCTGTTAGTACCAGGGCTATATAAAACCATGAAACATTATCCATGAACATTAAATAAGGATTCAGGTGGAGGCCGGAGAGGAAACACATTTTGAAAGATATTGGGAAAAAGCAACAGCATTGGATCAGAAGTCACAAACAAATGCCCACGGGGGACAGGTGTGAGAATGAATGAATGAGCCTCGCTGGGCACTTGGGTGGAGTGGAGAACTCACGTTCCATCTGTAGGGACACTCGCTGCCCATCTACAGGCTCCGTAAATCCTGTTGGATGGATTGCTAGAAGGTGTTCGTTCACGCTTTCTCCTCGCTTTGGGACTCGTTCCTGAAGGAGAGCCCCATGTAAGTCATTCAAAGCCATCACCTCATGCCATGACCCGTTATGGGTGTTGCTCCCAATTTCTGCCTTGGAAATAGAACCCTTAAGCTGTGACAACCTAGGATTTTGCAAAACAAATCCAATAAGAAGGAGGCATGATCACCATAACGGTCACAGCCAACAATGATTTTGTCTGCATCACGTCACTGAATGCCCCCAACTTCCTGTGTGTGAAGTATTATTTGTTTGACAGAGGGGGAAACTGAGGCTCAGCAAAGTGAAGTCATCTGCTCAGGTCACAGTGAGGGTCAGATGAAGCCTGACACTCAGTGTCATAGCCCAGAGCCTATGTCCTTGGCCATCACAAAATGTCATGTCGAGATGGGGCGGAACTGTAGTGCTTCTCTTTATTGTACAACTCGGTCTCTATTTAGACTAGAAATGGGCAGCAGATCTCTGTACCTCTCTACCCACTGCTGTCTCCTCCTGTGGAATGAATTATTCTCTGAGATATGAGGAGCTCAGGGACCAGTGATAGAGAAGGACCCTGATGAATCACGATGGCATTTTCTACAGCCCGAGGCCCACTGATGAGGCCGGCATGAGTCTCCCTTCCTCACTTTCCATGCAAGAGAAGATTTTCAGCTTTGGCTGAAGTGATGAGTTGGGTCAACACCCACTCTGGTGATGCTTTTATCTCTTGTCCAGATAAATCGCGGAGGGTATTTGACAGAAAAAACTCTCACACCTCTCTCCTCAGTGGCTTAAAGCTCAGTCTTAGGTTTGGTTTTTCTAGAAACACCCAGGATTCGGGGACAGGTAGTTTAATTGGGAAGTGATTCCAGGAAAACCTTATAGGGAATTCAGGAAATGAAAAACGTATGCTAATAAGCAAGTTACAACCACGAGAAAAAAGAAAAGACATCCAGTTAAATTGGAATTTCAGTAAACAAGAGATATTTTTTTTTAGCGTAAGCATGTCCCAAATAATGCAAGGGCCATACCTATGTGATTATTCATTGCTTTTCTAAAATTCAAATTAAACTGGGCTTACTGTACTTTTATATTTGCTGACTCTGGCTGCCTTGTGCTAGGGATTTTTGGGAGATGATCTAGAACATAGCTCAGGGCCGACCCTCCTGAGAAGCAGGGAAGCTGGGACATTTATCTTCTATCTTACATTTGTCATTGGATGAGGGCTGCTCCTGAGCTCATCAACTCCCTGGCGCGTCCAGTCTGCCCTGTACAAGGCCGAACTCACTCCTTCAGGTAGAGAAAGCCCCAGGTAGGAGGACACAGCTGCTTGCACCCCTGGGACTAGGGTGAGGGGAGTGAGGTGTTTAGGCTACGAGGTTTAAGGAGACACTCATTCAGAGTCATGCCAGTGCAGGGTCAGCTTCATTGTCCTCACTGCGGCCCGGCCTTGGCTTGTAGTAATAGGTCTCTGACAAGCACGGGAACGTCGAGTGGTAAGAGGATTATCTATGGGCAAGCCGTCACCAGCCTCTGCGACAATTTTCCGTGAACCTACTGACAAAGAGCAGAGGATAAATGATGCCAAGCAGGAACGTCTGTTGCCTTCCCAGATTTGTAAGGATTTTTCTTTGGTTCAGAGGAAGAGGAAGAGGAAGAGGAGGAGGAGGAGGAAGAGGAAGAGGAAGAGGAGGAGGAAGAAGAAGAGGAAGAGGAGGAAGAGGAAGAAGAAGAAGAGGAAGAGGGAGGAGGAGGAGGAGGAGGAGGAGAAGCCGATCCATCCCATCTTTTCTATAATAATCGTGTAACGATGGCCTAGTCCAGGAAGTGGGACTGGCAGTTCTTTGGAGGTGTCCATTTTGCCTTGGAAGAGATGAGACAGGTGAGATCAACCTGAACAGATGAAGGAGGAGATAAAAGGCACTCTGGTGCATGGCCATAGGAAATAAGATCTTCCCCGCTCCTTCCTTTCTCCCACCCCGCAGTCCACACGTTAACGTGCAGTGAGTGTCTTCTCAGTTCTGGATGCTGCACTTGGTCATTTTCTCTATATCAGAGGTATGAGCCGATTTTAGGCAACCAAGTGTCTTTATGCCCTGTTTTCAATTCTCAGGAGAAGGTGCGGTTTTCCTGGGGTGGGTTTTCTAACATCCTACACTGCTCACAAATTCTTCACGTCGTTTCAAGTCCTCCGTTAACTTACATAGCTTTACTTACATCTTTTATCTATGGAAGAGTAGTTTCGAGCGTGAACTTTAGACTTAGAAATGGGTGTGAATCCTGCCCCCAACACTTGCTACCTGTGAGGTTTAGAAACAGGGCCAATCAGCCTTTCCGTGCTTAGGTTCTGTGCCTCTAGAGAGGGGATGGGAAGGGCCTTTATTAGACAGAGTTGCATAAGAGTTGGGAGAGGTGAAGTCATTCCACAGCGGTGACTAATCTGTAAATCCCGAGGGCCTAAACCAACACAGGTCTTTTTTCTTACTCACGCTGAGTATTCTTTGCACCTCAGCACCAGCCTCTTGTCTGGCATCCTCACTCTTGGATTAAGAGTAACCAAAGGACGTTTACAAAAACAGAAGATATTTCAAGATAAGTTGGATTAATGAGTTCGATCAACACCCACTTAATTGGCCCGAGAGTGAGTTTAGCTCCTCTCTGGATAATTGTAAATGAGATTTGCAAACTCTAACCTCAGTGGATTAAGATTGCGTTTCAGAGTAGCTCATTCCCAAAGCAACTGGGATTTGAGTACAAGAAGTTTGTGGGAGAAGTGATTTCAGGAAGCACTGATGAGGAAGTGAGAAAATGAGAAAGGAAGAAGAGAGGAGCCAGTACGGGGCGGGGGGGCGTCAGTGGGCCAGAATGTGCTCTGGGCAACTGGGGCTCAATCTCAATAGTGACCAAGGCCTCACCAGTTGGAGTGGTACTTTTGATGGTGGCAAGGGGAAGGACAAATGCATTAGGGCCATGCACTGGCAATCAAGGGCTCCAGCCTAGCGGTGGCAGGCATGATTTTCTCCCACACTCAGTTGGCCAGAATCAGTGACGTGGCCCAGCTCAAATGCAAGAGACAGAGGGAAGTGCAATTGCCCTGAGGACGGAAGGCGAACCAGGCATATTGTTGAAGAGCCTCTCTATTCCGTCTGTCGCAGGTTATTGTGGGACTCAGTGAGACAGTATTTGTAAAGCGCAATGTATGGAAAATGGCACAGAGTGCATGCACAACAAATGTCGGTTCCTCTTTTAACTCTGTTGACGTATGTTCCACTGGATTCTGAACAATGTAAGGGGAGGGACCTTGTCTTACGTCTAATAATACTAACATTTGTTATTGAATACGTTCCTTGTGCTGGGCCCTTTGCCAAATGGCATCTTTGACACAACCCCGTGAGGCAGGTAACTATTTTCAATCCTATTTTACAGACAGGGAAACCAAGTCTTTGTGGGCTTAAGTAATCCTCTCAGGCTCATATAGCAAATAAGTAGCAATGCAAGAATTTCAACCTGTGCCAAAGCCCATGCATGTGGCATCACGCTGTAGTGCCTCCTGTCTTCAAACTGCCAGCTTCTCGCACCAAGCCTTAAACCGAGTAGAAGTGCCCTGAATATTTGCAGAATTGACTGAGGTAACTTTTTTTGACCTTGTAAATGCATTGAAGACCTTCTACCGACCCCTTCCTCCAGCATGTATTCTCCTCAAAGATGGCAATGTGCCCAGTTGTTCTACACTTTGGCCAAACCAACCTTCCTCTCGCCATTTAATTACTGGACGTGATTCCAAGGTTTAACATTCCTTATCACCTGCCCCTTGCCTCCTCTTCTCTTCCTGGTCAAATCCAGAGATTTCTCTGGTACCCTAGTTCTAATACAGGACATATCTATGGCTACCATGACTCTTCTTGATATAAAAGATGGACAGAATGTTCCAGAAATTTCCAAGGCTATTAGAACAACATCCTTAAGGTTTTAAGTGCTTATTATCACTTAAAATTGCTACTCCTTTAGGGTTCTGATCTTTTTCCTATTCTAGCCATCTTAAAAAAGAAATGGAATTTCATTTCGGGGGACCTCTGAGAATCTGACAATCTCTCCTTCCTTTTATTCAGTTAAAGGCTGAAAATATCAGTTAGCTCTTATCTGACTCTTGCTCTACGATTTTTTTTTTGGTGGTGGGGGGTCATGGTAGACAAATAAAAATAATTCTGAGGTTATCTGAGAGCTGACATTCCACACAATAGCAATAAGAACGTTTTCCAAATTTAAAACTCCGATGGAGGAAGTGGGTTACAATAGGCGCAACCTTTGACCCTGATCAGTCATAATGGTTTCCTGGATTCAGGGATATTATGGGCTAGAGCCAAGGGTTTCAGCAGAGAGAGCACAAGATGTGTTAAACTTAGAACACAATGTGGGAGTTCCGGGTGGGGCGGTTGGAGGGACATCTTTCTTTCCGGTGAAAACGATTCCTTTCCAAACAAGGACTTGGATCTTTCTCACTCCCTGGCTAGCGCCTACATATTTGTTTTGTGGCTGATACAAAGAGGAGTTTTGCATTCCTTGAGACATCGATGAAGCTGAAAGCCTTCGCTCTCAAGGCCATTTCTAGGAATGATTCGCCCCCAAAATATTTGTCACGTGACTTCTGTGTGCCAGGCACTGTGCTAGATGCCGAGTTACAGCGGGAAACAAAAGGAGCGAAGGGAGCTGGGGGAGAGCGCACGGGAGGAGGCGGAGGGATAAGGCTTTGCTTTTCTTCGAAAGGACGTTATTGTCTGATTTTGAACAGAAGTTTGATACGGTCTGTGTTCTAAACAGAACAGACTGTAGTGGGACAAGGGAAAAAGTAGGGTCATAGCAAGTCAAACCTTGACTCTGGACAACTTATAGGGACAGTCAGTTTGGCAGACATCAATAGGCTTCTACGGACGTCATCTTCCGCTTCCATTAAAGACATACACAGCGGTCAGTTGTAGCTGCCCAGCATGGGAGACCATCGAGGAAAATGGGAGTTTGAATTTATGTTATTTTCCCTGTTACCTTTTCTTATTGGACTCTGCTCAGGTGACGTCCTGTTTTTTTTTTTTGTTTTTTGTTTTTTTTTTTTCATTTTGGAAACATCATGTTCTAGGTGAACCACCAGAGGCCCAGGTAATTATAATAATTAGTAATGTATGATAGGAATAATAAGCCAACAGTTACCAGGCACTTATTTGCTAGATGCTGTGCTATACTCCCATTATGTATTATCTCATTTAATTCTGCCTACAACCCTGTGAGGTGGGTATTCATCTCATTGTTTCCTTCGTAGTCCAGATGAAGAAACTGAGGCTCAGAGTGTTTAAAGGACTTCTCCAAAGTTGCAGAACCTCAAACCTCATTGACTGTGGTGGGAGAGAGATATGAAGCTGATTTATATATAAGGTGGACGTTTTGTGATTGCCAGGGTCCCCAGCTCCATCTTCAAAAATTTCCCCACCCTGTCCTGGGACTTATCGTAGAGACATCAGAGATGGATGACAGAAGAGAACCAGAGAAGTTGAGCTGGGGTGGAAGGCATCCTCGAGTGAACTCCTGCCTTTAGCGAATGTGGCTGGGGAGCACTGGAGGCAATAGCTCAGGCTTTGGCAGCTACAGACCCAGGTTCAAATCCCAACTCCACCAATTAGGAGGTTTGTGACTTGGGTCAGTTACATCACCTCTCTGCACGTCAATTTCCTCATCTATAGGATTGGAATAACAGTAGTGTCAGATACTGTTGGTGTCCTACTCATAGCTCCTTGCCACCTCCTACCCCAAGCCAACTAGAGTCTAAGTTGGTACCTCCCAGTAGGCTGATGCTCAGTCTCTGTCCCAGGGCTTTCTCTGGCTGCAGACATGTGCTCAGCCCAGGATGGAACAGATCAGAAGCACCAGGGAGTTCATAACCCCAGGAGTAACCTCAACTCTTGAGGAATGAGATGTGGGTAAATATCCTACTCCTTCGCTGGGACAATCCTGAGGTGCGTTCTCACAGCCCCTCAGTTGGTTCATGGCTAGATTGTGCCCAATTAACCTCAATATTGACTACTCATCAATGTACCCTTTATTTCTGCTTTCCTCTCTGTCTCTACTTCCCTCCCATGCTCCCTGGGAGCATCTCCCAAATGAACTATTTGCACCCAAATCCTCCTCTCAGGATCTATCTGGGGGTGAAACCCAGATGTCCTTAAGGTTGTAGTGATGGTTATGAGATAGCGAATGTAAAAAATGCTTCGCATATTGTCGGTTATGGAGTCAACACTGAAAACCTGGCAGCAATAATGATGATGGAGATGGTGACGATGAAGGCAATGAAGATGACGAAGGTGACGAAGATGAAGATGATGTAGGTGATGAAGGCAATGAAGATGATGATGATGGTGATGAAGGCAATGAAGACGATAATTATGGTGACCAAGACAATGAAGATAATGATGGTGATGGTGATGACAGCAATGAAGGTGATGATGATAAGGAGAGGAGAAAGAGGAGGGGCAGATGGAGGAGGAGGAAAGAAGGAGAAGGAGAAAGAGGAGAAGAAGATAATAATGAAAAAGAAGATGATGATAGCAGTGACGGTGATGATGACCATGATGACACTAAGTCCTGGAAGGGAGAGGTAAGTGATGAATTGTAAGTGATCAACTGAGCATGGAAAGGCAATTTCTGTGTGTACGAGTGGCCCTATAAGAGACAAACTGTACTCTTCCTTACGGTAAATAAAAGGGAATCCTGATTTTTGAACAACAGAAAATAATTCAAGGATCTATCTTTTCCCAGGTCTCTGTAAGAAAGAATTTTTAAACTGTAAAGCTAATCCTCATGCAAATAATCTCAAATCAGGTGGGGTTTTTTTTGTTTTTGTTTTGTTTTGTTTTGTTTTTAACTCCCCCTAAAATTGTATCAGCTCTTTACTGGCAGAATACTATTCCATGATGGCGAAGTAAGGTGTTCAACTCTAAAGGCTTTTTGTTTTCAATTTTTTGTTTTTACGCAAATCGCATCTTACTCGACACAGACTTTATTTTTTTATTTTCTTGATTCACAGGTCCTTAATGAAAGCAAAATTCAACCTTACATTGGTCTTGTATGAATTAGGGACCGTGTAAACAGTACTTAACAGTTCTAATTGAAGGTCAGTAAATCCCCACGAGATTAAATGAATCCTGCAGGGAGCCATGTAAATCTCCCTCCCTTTTATGGCAGACCAGCCAAGCCCCCAGCCTGCCTGTGCAAGCCTTAATAAACAGGGAATGCATCTAATCAAAACCATTTTGCACCCAAAGGGGTCAGAGGTGTAAATCACAATTACCTTTGGCACTAAACCCTTGGACCGAAGACCAAATACCATCGGGAGCTGCCTTCTTGGACGTGGCTCTTTGGCACGGGTTTCTAGGTGGAAGTGTCCAGTGGGAGAATCCAGATGGGGTGTAAAATCTGAAAAGGATAGCGATTTCCTACGACCCCTTTGCTCTCTCTGGTGGCTGTACTCCTTGTCAGCTATGGCCCGATACAAAAACAACATTGTCCTCACTGTGATACTCAGAGACAGGTGCAAAGGCACCCTTCTTGACATTCCTTTGTTTAAGTTCACTCTTTACTTTGGGTCACTTTCAGCGTCGACACTTAGACCTGCCCTTGGAGTGCCATGAAATCATTTACCATGTCCGAGCATGAACAATTTTAAAAGAAGATGGTATAAAGAACCTCGCCGAAAAAAACTCCAGCGAGCAAAATTAAACTCGGGACTGTCAAGAAGGGTGCCTTGGACCTGTGTCTGAATGTCAAGACGAGGACAGTGTTATTCCCCAGCATGGCTGTAAGTCACAACTGTCAACGAGTGGATGAACGAATGGAATTATAAGAACGAAAAGTGGTCTGTGACCTCGGGAACTGTCAGAACTAGAGTAAGAAAGTTTTCATGATTTCCTGCAAAATGCAGACTGAGCACTATCCTGGATTTGTTGCATCTATTAAATCTGATTCTTGGATTGTGCATCTCAGGTCTCTGTTATCCTCTTTATGTCACTTGTAAGGAAACTGAGGCTCAGAGAAAGGAAACCACATCTTCGAGTCACCCAGCTGGTTCAGTGAGAAACCTGGGGTTCGACTCCCAGGTCTACCCCTAACTCCAGAAACCATCCTTTTGACAGGATGCTTAGAGGACTAGGACAAGGGAGAGACTCAGGTCACCTCCAGAAAGACTCGTACGAAAGGGAAGTGACATCCACACTGCTAAGGAATAGTTCTTCAGAGTCAGAAGATAAAACTAAAAAAGCTCTGGGATATGACTTTGGAGACACCATCCCTTGTAGAACCTGTATGCAGATGACTGTTGTCCCTGTAAGCTGTCTGTCTTCGGTGGAGTCCTCTGAGGCAGAGATTTACATGCAGGGGATTCACTGGGGGCACAGGAAGCAGGACTGGGTGGAGGGAGAACGTAGGCTGTGATATGGCTGTGACAAAGGTCTCAGTCAATCTTACAGGGAGCTGGGGAGCTGGGATGGCCCATCAAAGCTGGTTTAAATCAACGCAAAGGGGCTGGGTCTTTCTACACCCAAATTAATCAGCCATTGGGTATAGGCTTCCCCTGGAGAGTGGGCAAGCAGCTCCCTTCAGCCAAGGGTGGGTCCTACAGATGGACTCAGCTGTAAACCAGAAACATCTAAACTCTCTGGAGCTGGGGGAATGAGCCTCTTGGTTCTGGGGGCGGAATCTGGGTAGCACACGACTGCATCCACTACGGTCTTCATTCGCTCATTCGTCGAATAGCTACACCGTGCCAGACTGTGTGCACCTTTCCCTGACGCGCCTCGCTGCCACCCTTTCATTGCTCCTTCCTCCTCCCTCTGCCTCTCCAACCCCCACAGTTTGCCTGGAGCTGGAGCTTCAAGAATTGGCTAGCGCCTTAATTGCTTCTCTCTCCTCCGTGACATCGATTGGAGGTGACATTTCCCGGGCACGGAGCTGCATCCCTGTGGCTGCATATTCCCCCTGTCACAGAAGATCATCGAAGCTGTCACCAGTGGAAAGCTAGAAGCCATCGGAGGAGCAGGGGCCGCCGAGATCCGGGTAGCATTCAAAGGGTTGGTGAGACACACTCTCCCAGAGCGGGTTCCAGAGGCACTTTCTGCCCCGCTGGTCTCTGCCTCGGGAGAGTTGACGGGATCTGACATTTCAGGGGTTATCCGACTGAGTTACACCAACCAGGTCTCTCACCCAAAGCAAGGGGAAAAGGCCTAGATCCTAGGTGGCAAGCTGGTCCCCAAGGAAGAAACAAAGTAACGTGAAGAAGGAGAGGAAGATAATTGAGCAGAGAGGATTCCAGTGGGCTCTGGTAGCAAACGAAACTGGCTTCGAGCTCTGGTTCTGACCTTGAGAGCTGCCTTGGTATCTCAGCCATCAAATGGGAATAATAATATCCACATCAAAGGGTAGTTGTGGGGATTAGATATGAAAATCCATTGGATCAACAACCCAAAGTATATATAGGAGCATTTTTTGTCGTTTCTCTCGATTCCTTGGTTACTTTTGGCCAGTCTACCAGCAAACTGTCTCCTAAGGCATCCTTAAAAATGACCCTTGCCTCATCTTCACTGCTACCAAACCACTATCATCTCCTGCCCAGACAACAACCATAGGCTCCTAACTGGTCCTCTGCTTCTCCTCTTACTGTCCCACAAAGCAGTCAAGGTTGTCTGCAACACCTAAGCCGATCACATCATTTCCCTGCTTGCCACCTTTCCGAAGGCTCTCGCTATGCTTGGAAAGAAAAGACCCTCCAAGCTCTGGCCCCAACCCCTCTCCGACTCCTCCCTTACTCACTTCAACCCCCACTGTCTTTCTTCTCTGAACTCAACCCCTTGGAACTTTGCACTTGTTGGTCCCTATGCCTATCATGTCCCTCCCCTGATTTCACCTGACCAATGCCCTGGCAACTTCAGACCTCTGCTCGGAAGTCAGCTTTCTCAAGGTGGTCATCGGTGACTGCATGACCTCAAGTACCCCCTTGGTTGGTGTCTCTCTCTCTCTCTCTCTTTCTCTATCACTATCTCTCTCTCCCTCCCTCCCTCCTTTTTCCCTCCCTCCCTCTCTGTCTCTCTTGGTCTCGGAGTCTCTCTCTCCCCCTCTCATGTGCGCACGCACACACACACATACATACACATGCACACACAAATTTAGCTTCTTCATCGTCTCACACTTTGCCAACATTTCCTGGTTCATTCAGCTGCTCATCTGAGCTCTGTGTCAGCCTGGAAGTGTCCTGTCCATCTCAGTCACCACTGCATCCCCAGTGCCCAGCAGAGTGCTTGGGACCTGATAAATATTTGTAGTGAAAATGAAAATGCATATGCTGGGC
>NW_011888804.1:5710220-5720934 GCF_000151845.1 Pteropus vampyrus
TCCCAGAGCGGGTTCCAGAGGCACTTTCTGCCCCGCTGGTCTCTGCCTCGGGAGAGTTGACGGGATCTGACATTTCAGGGGTTATCCGACTGAGTTACACCAACCAGGTCTCTCACCCAAAGCAAGGGGAAAAGGCCTAGATCCTAGGTGGCAAGCTGGTCCCCAAGGAAGAAACAAAGTAACGTGAAGAAGGAGAGGAAGATAATTGAGCAGAGAGGATTCCAGTGGGCTCTGGTAGCAAACGAAACTGGCTTCGAGCTCTGGTTCTGACCTTGAGAGCTGCCTTGGTATCTCAGCCATCAAATGGGAATAATAATATCCACATCAAAGGGTAGTTGTGGGGATTAGATATGAAAATCCATTGGATCAACAACCCAAAGTATATATAGGAGCATTTTTTGTCGTTTCTCTCGATTCCTTGGTTACTTTTGGCCAGTCTACCAGCAAACTGTCTCCTAAGGCATCCTTAAAAATGACCCTTGCCTCATCTTCACTGCTACCAAACCACTATCATCTCCTGCCCAGACAACAACCATAGGCTCCTAACTGGTCCTCTGCTTCTCCTCTTACTGTCCCACAAAGCAGTCAAGGTTGTCTGCAACACCTAAGCCGATCACATCATTTCCCTGCTTGCCACCTTTCCGAAGGCTCTCGCTATGCTTGGAAAGAAAAGACCCTCCAAGCTCTGGCCCCAACCCCTCTCCGACTCCTCCCTTACTCACTTCAACCCCCACTGTCTTTCTTCTCTGAACTCAACCCCTTGGAACTTTGCACTTGTTGGTCCCTATGCCTATCATGTCCCTCCCCTGATTTCACCTGACCAATGCCCTGGCAACTTCAGACCTCTGCTCGGAAGTCAGCTTTCTCAAGGTGGTCATCGGTGACTGCATGACCTCAAGTACCCCCTTGGTTGGTGTCTCTCTCTCTCTCTCTCTTTCTCTATCACTATCTCTCTCTCCCTCCCTCCCTCCTTTTTCCCTCCCTCCCTCTCTGTCTCTCTTGGTCTCGGAGTCTCTCTCTCCCCCTCTCATGTGCGCACGCACACACACACATACATACACATGCACACACAAATTTAGCTTCTTCATCGTCTCACACTTTGCCAACATTTCCTGGTTCATTCAGCTGCTCATCTGAGCTCTGTGTCAGCCTGGAAGTGTCCTGTCCATCTCAGTCACCACTGCATCCCCAGTGCCCAGCAGAGTGCTTGGGACCTGATAAATATTTGTAGTGAAAATGAAAATGCATATGCTGGGCACGAGGTAAACAGACTATAACCACTTTGTGACTGTGACTGTTAGAAAGGGGAGACCTTCTAGCCTGGTGTCAGCTCTCCAGGCATATTTAGTGGATGGTGCCACCCACACTAATGAAGATGAAACCTGCAGCTGGAAATGTCTCGTTCCACCCTCAACAGCTTCCAGAGCTGCTCTTTAAATTATTATTCAGACTGACAAAGGCCAAACAGGTGCTGCACAATGTCCCAATCCATCTCAATTTCAGTTTGTCACCCAAGATTCATGTGTTCGCCGAGCTCGGAGGCCCCGAGAGACTATCCAGAACTGCCCTCTCATTTTTCAGATGGGAATATTGACACCCAGGGAGTTTAATCACATCACTGGCTCTTCAGCACAGGAACTCCTGTCCTGGGTCCCATGTGCTCGGCGGGGCTCTGGCTCCTGCGTGCATGCTCTTTGCTCCGCTCTTTGCGGGACTGGCTTTCTGCACGTCCTCGCGAGAGCTTAAATGTCAGTCCCACTGGGAATAATTCGTTGACCCCTCCCATAGATTTCCCACAAACCTTGCTCGGTTAGTGTCTTTTTCACACTCTGACGAATTGCTTATCTAATTACCCAGCCTCCTCTCCCATAGACTCAACTCCACGACAGCAGGAAGGTGTCTGTCTCGTGCATTCTCGTATCCTCAGCACCCACACGGTACGCGGCACACAGTCAGTGCTCCATAAACACAGGATGGGTGAAAAGAAACACACACCTTCATCTTGATGGAAAATTCTGAATTCTCAAATCATGTGCTCGTGGGTATAAGACGAGACTTCATCTACTTTCAAGCCTCACCTTCTCCCGTGCCATGTTTCCTTACCACTTTCAACATCAGCTGGATCTTATTATTAATAATAAAAACAGCCTGTGATTTATGGGGCACCATGAAGCCCAGGCTGACTAGTGGGCTTAAGCTTTGCACATAAAAGTCAAGTCTGTTCCCTGAAATCCAGCAGCTCAGTGAGGAAGGAAAATCGAACTATTGGATGCTTGTGGACCAAGCCACGTGGGTTTTCTTCTGCCAGTGGGTCCTGTCCAGCTCCGAATGGACAAGCCCAAGCTTCCCTGTACCGATGCTCCTCTCCTGCCCCGTCCGCTGTCCTGGGCTTGCCGAAGACAGGGCTCTGGAACCCACAGATATTCCCATAAGTGGGAGAAGCACAGCACCGTGGGCTGGAGAGAGGTCTCGAAGATCGACTAGATCAGAGGTCACTCTTGGTTTGCTTTGTTTGGCCCATGTCGTGCTTGGAAGAAATATGAATCAGTCGCAGACATGTGAAAATCAGATTTTACATAAAAATCTTGATTTCTCTCTTCTTTTGAAAATAATAAGTTCTGGCGATGTTGGGCCGGCATTCCCGTCTGGCGACAATCTGCGGGAGCTGAGTGATGGCTGAGCCATTGAGAGGGGCCATGGCCTTGCGGTTTATCCAGTCATTATTCTCCCTAGTACACTGTCGGCCTAGGCCCACTTCACTCATTCGCATAAACTGTCTGACTTGGAAGAAGAGCTCACCACCCACGAATCAGCCAACTCTCCATTTCAAAGACAGAGACACTGAAGTCCAGAGAGGAAAACTGAGTTCTCCAAGATCACGGGACAGACCCAAGCCTAGAATCCAGTCTCCTGGCCTTTAGTCCAGGCTCCTTCTTCCAGTTCGAACGTGCAGTGCTGCTCCTGGTAAGGCCACTCTGTTAGTTTTCTGGGGCTGATGACATAAACTATCACAAATGAGGTGGCTTAAAACAACAGGAATTTATTCCCTTCGTTCCAGAGGCCAGAAGTCCAGAATGAGGGTGCTGGCAGAGCCACGCCCACACGGAAGGCTCCAGGGGAGAATCCTGGTCCGCCTCCTTCAGCTTCTGGTTCTCCTGATATTCCCCGGCTCACGGCAGCGCCATTCCGATCTTTGCCTCTGTCTTTTCACGGCCTTCTCTCTGCGTCTCCTCCTCTGTCTGTCTAATCTACCCCTGCCTTACCTACAAGGACACCTGTCATTAGATTTAGCTCCACCTCCCCACTCCAAGATAATCTCTCTTTTTCCAAATAAGGTCACATTTGCAGGTTACTGGGGGAGGCGGCGGGGCAGATGGGGACATAGACATAATTTTGTGGAGGCCCCTATTCAACCCACTACAGGTGCTAGGACAAAAGAGGTCCCTATATCCCCCCCAGCCTAGGTGTCAGCCTACGATAAGTTTTAACTGGGCAACAGTTTTGGTGCAGGCTGCTCTGAGACCCTGGGATGTACAGGAACCTTCAGGTGAAAGGCAGAGGTTCCAAACAGCCCTCACAGTGACCTCCACAAGCAAAGGCCTCCGAGAAACAAAACACCATAACAATAACTATAATCATTTATATTATCAATGATAATTATAGTAATGATAGTAATAATAATGACAATGATAATAGCCAGGTGCAGGCATTATTTCATTTAAGCCTCTCAAACGAACAGTGAGAAAAGTGATATCATTATATTTGGTATAATGATGAGGAAACCGGAACCTCAGAGAGGTCAAGTCACTTGATCGAGGTCACACAGCAAGGAAGTGGGAGAACCAGGCTCTGACCCAGGTCTGTCTGACTAAACCCATGGTCTTCCCCAGCACCTGACCTAGGTAGGGACATCTGCAGGAGTGAAGAGAGGTGTCCGCTTGTGCCCATGTGGACATGATCCTACCACATGGGAGCATCTCCTAGAATTTTTCCCGTATCGGCCTCCTCTCAGTCAAAAGCAGCTCCTGCCAAAGCGAAGACATTGCCAAGCTGGTGTGTATTTACTACTTTTCCAGAGTCAGAATCATATGCAGTGGCAGAGTTAAAATCCACTGGTGGCAAAGAAATCATTCGAGGGGGTGCCAGTCCTTCAAGAATCCAGCTCAGGTCACATTAATGAATTTTTTACCTGCCTGGCATCTTCTGTTCTCAAGGAAAGGCTGGAGGTCTTTATTAACATTGCTGGGAGTTTTCAGGCCTCAAGTTCTTAACTACTAACTCCAGAGTAAGTGGAACGTCCCCCAAAATATCTGCCTTCTTCACAGCTTGTGGTTGTGCCATCAAGGAACCACAACCATTCAGTTCCTCTCATCCTCGTTAATTCTATAACTGGAAAATTTTGGACCTATGATCGAAGCATTCTTACCCCCCAAAACATATAAATATAAGAATGAAAATAGCCAAGGGAATTGCAGGAAGGGATTGAGCATGTGGGTTTATACCATCAAATGTTGAAAAGAGTATAAAGCTACTATAGTATAAGCTGTGGTATTAACATAAAGAAAATAGACAAATTAAAAGATAAATTAGAAAACCAGGTGGTTCGATCAATGTTATTAGGACATGTGATTACTATTAGGCTGCACTATTAGGAAAATAGAAACAAATATATTGTTCTTGGTTGCTGTTAAGCCCGTTGAGATTGGGAATTGTTTGTTATAACATCATAACCTAGCTAACCCTAACTGGAAAAAAATAAATAAATAAGCATGTATTTTTTATATGCCAAAAGAGAATATTTCAAGAAGGAAAAAACTATGCATGTGCTAATGTTAAAGCCACTTGAGGATCTCGAAAAATGTAAATGTCATTATAAAGGAAAAATTTCCCTTATCAGAGACCAACGCTTCCTAAAAATTCATCTGCTGAATATACTTAGCAACCCCTCCAGTGAGGCTGCTGTGAGATGGTACAGCATAGGTTTCAGCAGCCCCTAGCTCTAGAGCGAGATTGGACCTGGGTTCGAATCCTGACTCTGCCATTTACAGGTTATGCAAACTTGAGCCCACAGTTTCATCTCTGGGTCTCGTCTCGGCAGAGGCAATCTGGGAATAACATCTGTACCTATCTGTAAAAACTGGTGAGAAGACTGGACGAGACAAGATGTAGGAGGCTGACTGCAGAGTTGACTGTCCAAACCAGAACATTTTGAGAAGGGAGTGCTATTATTATTTTGGGACAACAGATGCAAACAGCAAATGTCTTGGGCAGACCTGGACACGAAGTCACCCTAGCCCAGAGGCTCTCTACCTTGGCCGCACACCAGAGTCACCTGGGGAGCTCTAAAAAACACTGATGCCTGGGCCTCACCCCCGGAGAGCTTAATGTAGTCGACCCGGGGTGTACCTGGGCTCTGTGAGTTTTAAAACTCTCTGAGCTACAGCCATGCTGGAGACTCACTGTCCCTGATACATGTGAGGCAAAGCATGTGGTGAGAACTATCAGTGCTGATTATCATTGCTATTATTAGTACACTGGTATTATTACTAGAGAGAATGGCAATGTCTACTGCTGAGCCTATTGTAATGATTTTGGTGACTGCTACTAGAATGAATAATCGTTATCAACGAAGAGAACAGTCCAGTGGGAGCATCCTATCAACTACCGTGAGCCCGGCTTAAAACAGCTGATCTCAAGCAGCAGCAATTGTGGCTCCCCAAGAAGATATCTGGCAACGTCTGGAGACATGTTTAGTTGTCGCAACTTGGCCAGGAGGGATGGCAAGGTGCTACTAGCATCCGGAGGGTACAGACTAGGGGCGCTGCTAAACATCCTACAATGCACAGGACAGTCCCCTACAACAAAGAGTGATCTGATCCAAAATATCAGCAGTGCCAAGGATAACAATCTCTGCTTTAGAAGCTGGGACGGGAAAAACTCTGGAAGTAGAGTCCTGTCAGAAACTCCAGAACGGCCTTCGCAGCCCTGCCCGGCACCGCTGCCCCCGCCAGGGGTGGGAGGTGAGGAATGCCCTGAGGGCTGGCCCTGGGTTGCATGGCCAGCGCCTCACCTAAACCTCGCCCCGGATCCAGATCATCGCACACCAGGTATGTACTCGAGGTTGCCTTTCAACTTGGAGGAGCCGTTCAAAAGCCTTGGCGCCCGCCCCGGTGCTGGAAGTGTTTATCAGAGACTTCCTCGGGAAAGAAAGGTCATCCAGGGAAAACCAGAAACAGATTTCTTTTTTTTTTTTCTTTCTCTGGCTCACTTCCGCCAGGCACCTCAAAGAAGCACACTAGCCCCTAAGTCGTAGACAAGAAACATTTAAGAGAAAAGAAGGGCAGAAGCCATTCATGCCATTGTAAGAAGGCCTGCACTGAGAGTCAGCCCAGGCTGTGGTCTAGAGGAGGAGGAGGCAGAAGAGAGAAGGAAAGAAAGAACAGAGGGAGGGAGGGAGAAAGGGAGGAAGGTGTGATTAGATAGATAGGTGAAAGGATGGATGAATGAGAGGGTCGATGGACAAATGTATAGGTGAGTTGGTGGGTAAGTGGATGTATGGGTTGGTTGGTTGACAGGTCGATGAATAAATGGATAAATGCAAGGATAGATGGGTGGATGGATGGATGCATGGATGGATGGACGGACGGACGGACGGACGGATGCAAAGAAGGAAAGAAGGATAGGAAAATGGGAGAATGGATGTATGAGAGGGTGAAAGGGTGGATGGGTTCATGGATGCGTAAATGATGGATAGCTCAGAGGATGGGCGGACTGATTCATCTCAAAGACATTGTATCTTTATGTAAGATTGCAAACTGGTGGATCCTTAGCTGAACATGTGGCGAGCATGTTTGATTTAGCTCACTCGGTGCTTTCGAACAGTGCTTCTCAATCTTGGCTACACATTAGAATCAACTGGGGAACTTACAGAATCCTGAAGCTCAGGTGATAGCCCTGCACCAAGTATGTCACGACCTCTGGGGATGACGCCCCACATCAGTATTCTTTAAAAATTCTCACATGATTCAAATGGCAGCCAAGCTTGAGAAACAGTGTAAATTCAAAAGACAGTAAGACTAGGCTGGTGTTATGCTTAATCAAAACACTTGCAATGGCTTTATTCCTTCTCTTCTGCCAGGTCCCTTCACCCATTGAAGTTACTCGCCTGGCCTTGATGAGTATCTGAATTCGTAGCCAGACTTTGCTGTCAAACTTGGATTGATACCTCACCCTATCACAATGCTATATAACTTCAAT
Organism: Pteropus vampyrus; assembly: GCF_000151845.1. Lineage (NCBI taxonomy): Eukaryota > Metazoa > Chordata > Mammalia > Chiroptera > Pteropodidae > Pteropus > Pteropus vampyrus. Next base: position 5,717,478 of record NW_011888804.1, read on the forward strand.
CAAGTGGCTTAGGTGCCCTGTGCTTCTGTTTCTGCACCTACCTGCAAAATAGAGCCCATGAAAGAAAAGGCAAATGCCCTCTAGAGCTTTGCAAAGAGCAAAGGAGATAACACCTAGCATATTGCAAGCATTTGACCAGTGATAGTTGCTATGATCAACACTATGAAGATAATACCAATAGAATACCTCCCAATCCACAGATAAGGATAATAATCATAGACAACATGTATTAGTCATGTCCTTTAGGCCGGGCATTATTCTAAGAGCTTGATATGTATAAACTAATTTAATGCTTGTAAAACCTCGACAAGTTAGGTACTCTGACTATCCCCATTTTCCAGATGGGGAAACCGAGGCACGTTGAAGGTTGGGCCGCTGGCACATTAGACACTCAGCTAGTCCTGATGAAGCCACGACTTGAGCCCAGGAAGTCTGGCTCCAACCATGCTCCACCCCACACGGCACCACCCACACAGAACTTCTAAGGTCCACCCTTTATTTCTCCAGGTGGGATAGAGGCCCAAGGAGGAGAAACGACTTCCCAAAGTCTCCTTGGGGAAGATGGCCATCGTCTGAGCCCATGTCCCCAGCCCTCTCCTGCTATGCTCTGTGTCAGTGTCCCTCTTTCCAAGTGCAGCCTGGCTCCTTAGGTCTTTCAGAATTTTTCTGATTTCCAGAACTTTCATTAAGATTCGAACGCTTCTAAGAGGCAGCCCCTGGTGGGAGGTCATTTATTTGCTCACTCATTTATGCAATGAATATTTATTAAGCACCTGCTCTGTGCCAGGAACTGTGCTAGGGGCCGAGGACGCATTGTGAGCGGAGCAGACCACAGGCTTGGCCTTAAAGGAGGTTGCTGGTGGTTTCACAGGTCTTGGCAGGCACTGCAAGGCTGAGGTCTGGGCTGCGGGGCCGCGGGCGAGGGAAGGGTAGAAACCCAGGAGGAGAAAGACGGTCCTCTAAAGCGCCAGTCCTCCACTCCCGGACGGCCTCCCCACTTCACAATGTCACCAGTGTCCACCCCGATTCTGATACGTGGCACCTTTGGCTGAAAGCTGGCGGTCCCCACCTTGGCCTCATGTCCAACCCATTTGCAGAGGGCAGGGATGAGTTCTCTGGCATCTCCGTTTTGCCTGTATGAAATGTATGGAATTTCCCTGATGAAATTGTCAAAATGGCATACAAGAAAATGTTGGGGGGAACTACCACCCTTAACTGCACTACTAAATATAAGTGCATTTGGGGGCACTTCCTGCCAACCTCTGCAGAAGGGCTGCGATCACAGAGCTGGAGAAGAGTCAGACTCCCCAGGTTCTGATTTTGACTTGTGATCTATTCATTGCATTGATTTAGCAGCGTGACTTCCCTCTGGGCCTCTGGTTTCTCCTTTGCAAAATGGAGCCAATAATCTCTTTCTACCTTGCAGGACTAGCTAGAGCATGTGAAATGTATTTACGTCCATGCCTGGTGCACAGCAGGCACGCTATATGATGTTCCAATTATTCCCACGTCTATAGGTTCAGAGGAAAGCATAGCCAGCCCCGGGTCCAGGTCCTAGCTCCCCCACTTACTAACTGTGGGACACTGGACTAATCCCTGGACCTCCCCAAATCCCAACTTCCTCATCTATATCCTGGGGAAGAGGATGCCCATTTCGAGGTCATTTTGGGAAGTCAATGAAAAGAACCTGACAGTCTAAGAGTGGTCATGGCTGTTACGATTGCCGTCATTATTTCACGCAATATTTACATCTCGACATGTCCTCCCAGTGCTACAGCCACATGCGATTCAAAGGACCGCGAACAGGGACAGACGCAGGGTTAGGGGGCCTGGCGCTCCTTCAGGTGAAGGGACCTCTAAAAGGAATTCTACGAAGATATCTGGCTTTTGCAAATTTCACAGGAATCCATGACCCTGGGAGCACTTCCGAGGTCACCACTTTTCAAGGCCAGAAAGGGGGCTCTTCCCAAGGTGGGGGTCCTGAAACACAAGCTTTATCAGTTTCACGAGGAGCCTGCTTCCGACATAGATCTTTTGAGGGTGCAGGGAGCCAAGAGGCTGAGGGAGAATCGAGCCCCCACTGCGGTCCTTGCCTTTAGAGCTTAGCCAGCGGGCTGCTCAGCATCTGATCGGGATTGAGACTGCCCCACATCTGCCCCACTGGGTTTTCGCTGGTGCCAGGCAGGTGGTACCCGCCCTGCCTCCCCCTCCTCCGCGCCTCCCCTCTGCCCCCCTCTTCCATTCCCAGAGACTTGGCTGGCTCCAAAGGTTCCAGACAGAGGAGCTAAACACGTTAGCCCACAGACTAGCGAGACACAAAAGGCGGCAGGAATCAAATAAAAAGAAAACGCAGCAGCCACAGGTCAGTCCTGTATAAATATTTATGCTGGAGGAAAAGTTGGTGCCTGAGTAATGACCTTGTGGCTGGTATTAATAGAGATAATGTGTGTCTCTAGAACATGCCGCCAGAAAGAGAAAGGGGGTAGGGATGGGGAGGGGGCGCGAGCCAGCGCTGAGGAGGTTATAAATCTTCATGCCAAGCCGAAGCCCCAGCTGACCTTTACACCTTTCTCTCCCGTCCCCTCCATCGACCCCCCCTCCCCCCGTCTGCATCTTCGAATCTATTTTCTCTCCTTCTTGGCCATCATGTCTCCACACAGGCACTCACCCCCGAATGAGCCATCTTGGGGCTCCTTCCTGTCATCGCAGGGGCTGGCTCTGCACCATGCTGGGTACACAGCCGGTGTTTAATAAAGGATCGGGGCAGTGAATTGATTGAGCCATGCATGGAGCTCAGCTTCTGCGGATGGTTACAGACCCCAAATATGGGGCTGCTTTCATCTTTTGATGGTTTCCCTGTCCTCATCTCCCTTCTCCAACCCCGTCAGCTCCACTGTTTGTAGCTAAAGGGAACTTGCAAGTGCCAACCCGACTGTACCTCCTTCTCTTCTGCTGGAATTCTCTCAGTAGCTCTTGAGGTGTTGAGATCAGATGCGAACTCCTTAACAGGACACACAGGAGCCTTCCCGACGTGGCGCCCGCTTACCTTTCCAGCTTCGTCTCTGGCACTGCCCCATCCGTCAGTGGCCCCCGTGCCCAACATTCCTAAATCACTTATAGTTTCCAAGAGCCGCGCTCCTTTTTCACATCCACGCCTTTGCACATTCTAATCTTCCCACCCCACGTGCCTTCTCTGCACATCCTAATTCGGCGGCTTCACCTGCATCCTTGTACATACTTCTCTCGGGTCGCACCTCCTCCTCCAGGAAGCCTTCCCTGCATTAGATGCCCCTTTTATCCCATAGCACCCGGTGCCTCTCATTGTCACACCACTATCCTCTGAGTGCCAGGAGGGCAACAAGGTGACATCGTTACATCGGCCCGCATAACGTAGAGCCTGGCACGTGGTAGGCGCTCAGGGAATGTCAATCAAAAGGACCACAGGGACAGAACACCA
>NW_011888804.1:5722184-5729253 GCF_000151845.1 Pteropus vampyrus
AAGCCAGGAGAGACAGGACAAAGAAGTAAAGCAGAATAGAAGAAGAGGAAGAGAGGCCAGTGGGAAATGGAGTCAAGAAAAAGGAAGGCCAGGTGGGAAGCTATTTAGGGAAGCAGGAAAGCAAGACAAGCTTGGGTCACTAATTCCTCCACTTCCCCTTGTTTGAGACAGGGCTCTTAGTAAATTTCTTCACAGAAGCTCATCTCTAGAAGCATGCAAAATATAGGCTATCCTCCCCCTTCTCCATATACCTGAGGTTAAGACTCACTGGCCTCACCAAATCACCCAAGAATGCCCAATTACTGCTCTGACTGCCTTCATCATTCAGGGCTCAAAGAAAGGAAAAGATAATAAGGGTGATTTTGGTGGTTTCAAATGTGCTTTCCTCTGGAAAACAGCCTTAAAAGGAGAGGAAACCACAGCAAATTTTTGCAAAATAAAATTTAGCCACCGCTTGTCCTTAATGTAGATTTATTTTCAGTGCTAATAAAACTCAACGCATCCAAGAATGTGCTATTGAATGTATCACAGTTTCGACTCTTGGGATGTAAGATTTTTGTCCCCTCCCCCGCCCCCCACAGAGTGTCCAGTGGAAATCTGGCATAACGGCCCACTCATCAGGCTTAAGGAGCAGAAGGAAGCGGGCCCTCCCCTGATTATGGATTCACATGGAGTCCGCAGAGTCACCACGTGTCACCTGATATCACTCATCGAGCCACCACCTCAGTTAGGGCTTTGTTACCTTGTGATGCATTCTGGCACCTGACCCAGGGAGGTGTCTGATTTCAGGGACACGGTGGGTAACACGACCAGCGGTGACATTCGGCCCCCATGACACAGTTTCTGCACCGGTGTAATAGCTGCTATAGACTCTTTATCTTACAAGGACATCTGGGACCACATGACGTGGAGACCTTCTGCCTGGCATTCACTTGAGTGGGGGTGGGAAGCATCCTGCACCTTCGGAGCCCACCGTTCACCAGGGGGTCATCCACCCAGCACCCCTGTGATACCAGATTGCTCCTCAGTGATGGCAACAGGCATGAGCTCATGCTTAACTTCCATCAGGACTACGGAATCTGCCTTAGGCTCCCCCAGAATCCTCCACACTGACACCCAACGGGGCATGGAAGACAGAGGGTCAATCCATTTATTTTTCAATGAAATGAGACATGTTCTCTTTGTCCCCATGGCATGCCCAGGATACACAATGCTGAGCTCAGGAAGCCCAGTATTTCAGTATTTTGACTGAAAAAAATCACTGTGTCAAGTCCCCTCGTACCAGCTCAAAACAAAAGGGGGCGTGAAGATATGCAAGGGCTAAACATGCAAGGGCTAAACCAGAAGATCTTAGAACTTAAAGCAATTTCTCAATCTCTCACTCTCCTCTCCTATCCATTCTTTTCCTTTTTTATCCCTCCCTTCCTTCCTTCCCTTCTCCCTCCCGCTCAACTTCTACTTCCCCTTCTCTGTCTGCCCCTCATCAGCTTCATCACCCTCACTCTAGACGTTTCCCCTTCCCTCAGAAGATTGCCCCGAGTAGGCTTCTGTCTGCCCCAGCTCCACTGAAGCCTCTTGCCCTTTCGTGCGTTTGGAGCCATGCAGTTCAAGTTCCCATGAGACAATCCAGTTGACTCAGTCTCACCCCTGCTCACAGGCAAACCTACCGGATGGCCGCCCTTCATCAGCTGCCCTTAATCACCTCTCATCCCATTGATTATGGCAACAGTGAGTGAAGGGAGTGAGATCATGTGATATACAACATGGCCACCTACAGCACAAGGACTCGGGCCAGAGTGAGCATACCCTTAGAAGGAGCTGTAGGCAGAGTGGGCATGTCCCCCACACACCCATGTCATAACTGAGGTCCCTTCCAGAAAAGGGAAGTGACTTGGATACAGAGGGAGGTCAAACGGAATCACAAAAATAGAACAAGACGTGGAATTAGAGACCAAGTTTCCACCCCTTAGACAAGTCATCTATCCTCTCTGAGTCTTAATTTCCCCACCTGTTAAATGGAGAAAATAAAGCCTGCCCGAACCACCTCCCTGGTATGTTTTGTGAATCAAATTAGATTATAGATAGAAACATGTCCTGTAAGCTATAAAGTACTATATATAAATAGTCGTCGTCGTCGTCGTCGTCGTCGTCGTCGTCGTCGTCATCGTCGTCGTCATCATCATCATCATCATCATCATCATCATCATCATCATCATCATCCAAGGTCACCTAGCTACACATCAAGATGATTTTACCCAACTCGACGTGGCTAGTTTGTGCATCACTCATGTTCAGGGTGCTAACTTGATTCTACCAGGGAGTTACCAGGGCAGCAAGCCTCATCTTCACAAAGTGGGCCCGGAGATAGAGTGGCTAATCTTTAATTCTGAGCTCCAAAACACAGATTTTCCAAAAGGAGAAGGAAGAGAGAGAACATTTTCTGAGGTCCAAGTACATAGCCGGCTTTGATGACGTGGCGTCTCAGTCCCTGTGGCTCTGTGAGGGAGTTGTTGCTATTCCATATTTTATGAGATCACACAGCTAATAAGTGGCGACGTTAGGCAGTTTGAATCCACCCACCGAGTTTCCCTCCTACCAGCAGGCCTGCGTGGAGGCGTCTTCACCGCTTCCTCCCTCCCACCTCACCCTGGATTCTGCGTCTCCTCCTCCATCATCTTGGCCCTTCCCTGCACCATCAATACTTAATGCTTCGTGCTGTCACATCCATAGCTGTGAAGGATCCAATTGTGGGGTTGATCTATAATGTAAGGTTAATGGCTAATTAGTTCGTTTAACATTTCTTTCGTGGATAATTCATGATAGGTCACCAACAAAAGCCAGGGCAAATAGAGGGCCATGTTCATCGCCATAAATCAGAGGCCTGAAAACATCATAGAAACAGGAAAATGCATGTATTATTCAAGTCAAACAAAGAGCCAGATCTGCATAAGGCTCCTCAATGCTCTTCTGACCTTGAGGTCAAGGAACCAAGTGCAAGGATGAAAGGATAGTTGCTAATAGCAAAAACAAGCTGCCTAGGGCCTAGTGAGGAAGCACATCTCCTGGTCAACATATGGCCACATCTCATTGTTAAACTTACAACTCCCCAAGTGGAAAAAGCCCCTTAGACCAGCAAATAATGCATACCCTCCAGAACAATAAATAACTACCATTTATAAAACATCTATCACATGCCAAGCAATATGTATGTATGTGTATGACTCTGTGTGTGTGTGTGTGTGTATATGTGTGTGTGTATTCCATGTATCAGTTAGCTCTCGCTGCATAACAAATTACCCTCAAACTCAGAGTTTTATGAGTCTATGTCTTAGCTGCTAATCTGGGCCAGGTTCAACTGAACTCAACTGGGCCCTCTCGTGCATCTGTGTTCAGCTGGTGGGCTGGCTAAGGGCCACGACTGTAGTACGACCTCACTCACATGTCTGGCTACTTACTGGTAGTTAGTTAGGGTGAGATGGGTGGCTGGGCCATGTGTCTCTCATAGTGAAGTCAGGGTTCCAAAGGACAGATTAGAAGCATGTAAGACCTCTTGAGGCCTAGACTTCGAGCTGGCATGCTGGCCTGTCTGCGGCATTTTATGATCCTAAGCCATAAGCCCAGCTTAGAATCACAGGTGGAGCAATAAACTCCACTTTTTGATGGAAAGAGCCACAAAATCACTGCCAAGGAAAAGGAAGGGGTGGAGAATTGCGATCATTTTTGCAAGACTTTTTCCACAACTCCTTTTTTCCTTACAACAAACCGTTTATCTATTGAGTATCTGCTGTGTGCCAGACACTGTTCAAGGTGCTAAGGACACGAGCAGTGAACAAGAGAAAGTCTCTACTCGCACAGTCCTTACTCTCTGAGGAGGATGAGAGACAAACAGTAAACAAGTGAATCAGAACATACATCAAATACTTTTAGATGGTATTAAATGCTATGATGAAATTAGGAGAACGTGACTGCCTGTTCAGGTGTCCAGAGGCGATTTTTGATAGGGTGGTCAGGGAGGATCTCTCTGAGGAGATGACACCTGACCAGAGACCTGACTCATGAGAAGAAACCAGCTGAGCAGGACGGAGCAGAACATTCTAGCAGGAGGACGAGCAGATGCAAAAGTCTCGGAGACAGGACTGCCTCAAGGAACAGGAAGCCGGCCTGTGTGGCTGCAGCTCAGTAAGTGGGAGGAGGAGGGGTGCCGGACAAGGTCCAGGAAGTCAGCTGCTCTTTGGAGGGAAGTACAATTACTCTTCAGGAAAATTAAACTCAAAAAGGTGAAGTGACTTACCCAAGGAAGGCCACGCAAACAGCTTAGTGAGCGGTAGGGCCAGGATTCAAACCTGGGATCATCTGAATTGCAAGTCCACACCCTTTCCACTATCCCATTCTACCTCCTGGGATAAGCACCCAGCTGGAACTTTTTCATGCAGGTGAACAAGACCTCAACCATCAGAGAATCTGATGCAAGAGTCCCTCGTAGCTGGACACTACAGCTCAGTCTGAGCTAACCCACCCTTTAACTGACTCTGCCCCATGATGCTTGTCTGGCAGCTGACACACATACCCACACACCCCAGAGCCTCATGACAAGTTGACCGGCAACAGCATCCCCAGCTATCCGCCCCTGGGTAACCAATCCTATTGGCTCCATTTTTTGCAGATGGCTTCATTCTTCTCCCCACCTTGGGTCTTTCTTAGGAAGGGCCTCCCTGCCTCCTAACCATACTCCAGCAGGAATTTCTAAGACCTCTGTTGTAGAAGCTTTGCCCATAGCTAGAAAAGAAAGACAAGATGTGCAAACATCTGCTGATCAAGCCCGTACAGATTAAAAAATTCCACTTAGAGAATCTGATTGTCTTAGTTGTTGGCCAAACCCATGCAAGGAGCTGCATTGTCTAAAATAAGATACTCGTGTATGCCAAATATTCTAATGGAGCACCTCCCGTGTGTCAGGAACTGGTCTGGGCAGTGGGGATACAGCAGTAAGCTCAGCCCGCATGCTTTGCAAGAAAAGACGGATGATGAACGAATGAAACGCATGACCTATGAAGTGATGACAAAAGCTATGGGGAAAGCAAGGCCAAGCACAGGGAGAAGGGTTACTAGAGTTACTGGAGGGGGTGAAGGCGATCATGGATGCAGTCTCGGATAAGATGCTCCTTGAGTAGGAACTGGACAATGAAGAAGAGAGCACCAGAGCTATATGAGGGAACAATGAGAATGTGCTCAGACTCCTCTAGAACCTGAGAGAGGCCCAGTCAGCTGAAACAGAGTGAGCAAGGGGGCGGTGGCCAGAAATGAGGTCAGAGAGGTCGTGGGGCCCAGATCTTGCAGAGCCTAGCAGGCCACTGTAAAGGCTTTGGCTTTCGTCCAGGGTGAGACAGGAGCCCCTGGAAGGTTCCGAGCAGAGGAGGGACATGATGTGACTTATGTTTTCAAAGTGTCTCTCTGGCTGCTGTTAGTAAGCGGAGGCCATGGGGGTGGAGGCGGAGGAAAGCGGAGACCTTCAAGGAAGCTGCTGCATTTGCTCGGGTGAGAGGCGATGGTGGCTCAGATTTGAGGACAGCAGTTGAGAACTGATATTCGAGTGAGCAAGACAGGTAATCAACAAATAATCGCACAGTAAATATTTTAATTGAGTTCGTGGTTAGAACTACACGCGAGAGGAACAGAATGCTGTAAAAATGTATAACAAGGAAACCGAGAGTCTACTTCTTTGGGGCAGGGGGCGTACATCAGGCAGAGGAGGCTTCTTGGAAGGAGTGGCACGTTGGCTACAACTTGAAAGATGGGATCGAGTTAGGGAAATCATGATGAGGAGAAGGGCATCTCAAGCAGCAGGAAGACCATGAGCAAAGGTCCTGGGGCAGAAAGGACATGGGCAAGTGTGGCCGTTTGGATGCTCATAAGAACATGCTCTCCTTCTGTAGCATGCTGCTGTTTGCTTGCCTCTGAAATAGCTGATTCAGACACTTCATAGCAAAAGGCCCACACTGGCTCCATCTTGCTGTGACCACTACTGTCTTCACTCTGCAGGCAGATAGGAGGGCTCAGACCCTCCCACCCAGTAAATGAAGGATGAGGACAGATGAGACTGGCTACGGTGGAGCAAGGTTAATCATGATGTGACCTTGACCTGTCCAGAGTCCAGTGCCCCTCACTGAGAAGGACCTGGGACACCCTTCTTTGTCCCAAAACCCTGTCCCTGTGGATGATCATGCTGCTTTACTGAACTAAGCAGGTGTCGGGGAGATGGCAGGATGGCCCCTCAAAGGGGGAATCAAGATTAAGCACATAAGCTGGCCTTTTAAAAGCTTAGCGGGCCTTTCCAATTGGATCTCAAATGGACCACACTTGAGAAATTAAATAAACAGCATTTGTCAAGGGCTTTTGTGGGCTTCCAGCTGTATTTATTTATAGGTTGGTCTGTTATTTATGGGCGCTCGTGCTCCGTATAAAAGCTTTGTCAGAGAGAAGTGGTAGGGAGGAGGCGGAGTGCTTTAATGCTTACTGGGACACTTAAGTATTCGCTCCAAGGAGCTCAAACAATGAGCATGTGCTGCTTTTGTCCCACGGAAGCTGGGTGCTAGAATATAGCAGGACAGCATTCCTGGGAATTCTGGGCCACTGGGCAGCCCACAGAGTCTGGGGTCTCCTCGGAGACCTTGGAGGGCCAATTCCCAGGGAAAAGTTAACAATCTCTTGGTCCCGTCTTCGGTCCCATCTTTGACTCATTGTGACCTCTGGCTCTGCTGGGAGTCCCAACGGTTGTGCCTTGAGAAGCACCAGCAGCTCTTTCCATGAAATGAGTGCTCAGTGGATGTTCTCAAATGAATAACGAATGCCTATATGCTATCCCTATAGTTACAAAACTGAAAAATTCAAGAGACCTCCAGACATCACGTGGGATGTTGAAAAAAAAAAATTGGCAATACATATCTAGGGCCTTAAAATGTCCACAGCTTAGCTATTAGGGAAATGCAAATCAAAACCACAATGAGATACCATCTCACACCTGTTAGAATAGCTATAATCAACAAGACAAGTAATAACAAATGCTGGAGAG
>NW_011888804.1:5730268-5735223 GCF_000151845.1 Pteropus vampyrus
AAAACCATGCACAAAAGATGCTCGTGGTTGTGTTCTTTGCAATAGCGAAGAGTTAGAAATGGAATATCAACACCAGAGAAATGACGGACTTTGGCACAGCCCCCTTTTGATGAGTTACTGCACATATATTCACAGGGACTACACAGTAACACAGAAATGGTTATACCGTCTGATCTTGGAAGCTAAGCAACGTCGGGCCTGGTTAGTACTTGGATGGGAGGCCAACTAGAAAGACTAGGTTTTGTAGGCATAAAAAAAAAAAAATGGTTACAAAAATGCCACAGGAAAATGCAGGCTACAATATTACCTTTACAGTATTATTAAATACTATGTGGGTTTTTTTTTTTTAACTATTAGCAAAAAAGACTAGAATAAAAACATTCTAGAACGGTAGTGGTGGTTATATTCGGATAGGAGCACTGTGAGTAATTTTTTAAAATTTCTACTTTTCTAAATTTAAATTTTTTTAAAAATTATGATTAATTTGATGGTTAAAAAATAAGAATCAACCAAGTTATCATTTATTTGAAAAAAATGGTATTCTCCCACTGCAAGAGAAAAACCTCTTTTAAAGGCACCCAAGGAAGGATAATCCACTAGGTATTTTTTTGTTAGTCATATGAAAAGTGTTGAAATGTTACCTGCATTTATAATTGTTTTGTCATCGAGAAAGCAAAAGAAGTGTCCACAAAGAATTAAAATATCAAAATCACTAATTCATCATTCCAGCTTCTTTTCAATGCAGTAAACAAAAATATTTGTTCTTTTTCCGATATGTCTCTTTTCTCCTTGGCCTTGTGTATGTCACCCTCCTGGTCACAGAAATTCTTTACACCCACCCCTAACATATTTCCCTCCTTCCAGGAACTGTGGTCTTTTTTTGTGTGCATTTGCCCCTTTTGTTGTGACTGAGTCTCTATAACCTCTCTTTATGATCACTGCTTGTCTACAGCTTCAGTCCCTTCTTCATAAAGCCAGAAATGATGACAGGGCAAAGAGGGGTAACCACTGACTCAGAATCGTACAGATCCGGGTTCAAATCTGGCTCTGCCACCCCCTTAGCTGCATGACTTTGGGCAAGTCACTCAATTCCTCTGTGCTGCAGTTTCCAAGCCTGATGATGGCCCAGACATTGAAATGAGAAGATAATAACAACAAAGAGTCGAATAAATAATGATTAACATAGATAGATTGATGATCTAAAGCTCGCCAGGCACTGTGTTAAATGCTTTCCACACATGAAGTCATTTAACCTCACCATAATGTGATGTGCCTGATGCTATTTCTCCCATTTTATAGATGAGAAGACAGACCCACAAGTCACAGTGACCACGGGTAGGATGCTCACCTTATCGCGAGACCCTGGTCTCATTCCATCCTTACACCCATCCCCGAACTAGTCCACTGTCATACCCATTTGCTAGATGAGAAAACTGAGGCTCAGAAGGATAAATGATTGGACCAAACTCATCCAGTTCTTAGGCAGAGGTGAACTCTCTTTTAATCTCCCCTCTCCCCAAACCTCGAAGTCGTACAGGAATTTGCTAGACATTTGATAAGACATAGAGCCTGGCTGTTTCCTGGCTGTCACACAGACATCTTCATCTGCTCTGACCTCAAGGAGAAGGAAGCAGAGCACCCACTGCCCACATCCGCGTGGCCTGGCCCTTCCCCAGCCTGAGGTACCCCAGCTGCTGAAAATCACCCTGCCGCCAAGCCAGGGGTCTGTTCACAGGGAACAGCTTTGAGGTGTAGCAAGCTCCAGGAATGTGAACATGGCTCATGGTCCTGCTACATCTCCAGCGTTGTGGCTACTGTCTGATCAGATGCAATTGATACACTTCCACCCTTCCCACGCGGGTGGGGAGATCATAAAAAGAAATCTCCCACGAGGCAGATAAAAGCTGGTGCCCAACATCTCGTCTGGGATGAAAAGCTGTCTTTATCCAGAACAAACAGAACAGCACCCCTGTCCTTCAAGGCATCAGTGAGGAAGAAAAGTGTGGGGCGTGAGGGATGCTATGTTTAATTCTCGAAAACGGATTTACCTGGGAGTTTGCCCAGGTATCACCTAGACTCCTGCCACTCAGAATGGAGTAGATGGTCTTAGAGAACAGGCAGAACTGTAGCGAGCCAGGCTATCTGGGGAGAAAAGGAAAGTGGGGTGCCGGAGACCCACATCTGTGAGTCATTTCAGTTTGAAAGCAGCACGTTCTGCTGGGCACGGAGGGTGGAGGAGGGGCTGGGCAGTTGGTTCCCATTAAGCTGGGTAGCTTGAGAATTCCCTGCATGTGAGTACGTGCGGGACCCATCTAGGAGGCAAGAGCGCCCCAGCCCCTGACATGGCCTGGGGACATCCCTCCTCCCCTGGCCACTGACGCCTGGGACCCCAGTGTCTCCTCTGGGCCTTGGGAGAATAAAGTAGCTCAGAGGCCTTGGGACGACGGGCCCTCCCACCCGCCCCATTCTCCAAGGCCCATAATTAGGTATTTACATGGCAGAGCCTGAAAGAGTGGTTCGAGGCCATTGGGTAATTAGTGATATTTTTCAAATACATTTTCATCCCCACAAAACCACATTCACACAATGTTAAGGAACTGGCTTCGGACCACAGACGTGAAAAGAACTTTGCAAAGGCAGAAACCGTCGGGCCCTGGAGTGCAAAGGGCAGTCGTATCCTCTTTGTTGCTAAGGCCACGAGTATAATTTGATCTACTCAAGGCCTGATGGTCAGCGTTCCTGACTCCTGGAATCTGAGGACCTACTATGTAGCAGGCACGACCCCAGGAGTTGGGAATACAAAATGGACCACAGATTGGTCACGATGCTGTCTTCATTCATGCTTATCTTTAGTAATTCATTCAACAAGCATTGATGGGATACCTCCTATGTGCCTGACAAAGGAGAATAAAGACAAGTAAAGGCTTAGTCTCCTTCGAGGAGTTCACAGTTCTGGATTAGTCAGGACTCTTTTTGTTAGCATCTCCCTGCAGCCATTCAACGAAGGTGCCAAAACCTGCTGGAGGCCCAGGGAACTCCGAACTGAACACAGACCCTGATTTTTCCCAAATTCACAGTCCGTGGGTGGCTTTGGGCATATTATTGTTGTCCATTTTTGCATGCATTCATTTATTCAGCCACTTGTTCACAAACCTGCTACAGAGTTCCTACTCTGTAACAGATACAGGGCTTAGTATGGGGAATTCAGAAATAAACAACGGAGGTCTGGCCCCCTTCCCTGGGCTCAGAGAAAGACGCATGCGTAGTGAAGTGAGCAGACTTGGTGAGTGTCACGGCCAGGGGCCCAAGGAGGGAGAGGAGGGAATTAAGCTCTGCCTGGGAGGCAGCCCTGAGCGGGGAAGAGTCTTAAGGAACGATGAGTAGGTGGCCAGTGAAGAGAAGGGAGCGGTTATCCAGGCCCCGGGCAAAGAAGGAGCAAAGGCACAGAAGAAAGAAAGGGCGAGGTGCACGGAGGATGCATGAGGGTGGCGAGGCCTGAGCTGGAAAGGCGAGCAGAGGCCAGGCTGTGGTGAGTGACCGAGCAGTGTGTGCAGCCTGCAGGAGGATGCAGGGGGCCTAGGTGCTGGGCCACAAAATGCCACGACAAGAAAGCGAATCTCCTCCTGGAATCTCCCAGAGGAATGAGGGTCGGGGTGCGGCACTGCCGAGAGAAACAGAGAAGTCACTGGTCACATCCCAGAGAGGGACGTGTCTGGGCAAGACAGAGCCATCACTGGTTAACGGGAGAAGAGCCGTGTCACGAGTGTAAGGAAAAACTCCATGAAGGATGAGATCTGGAACTACAGACTAAAGAGTCCAGGTGGGGACAGAGGAAGGAGGAGCGATGGGAGGTTCCGATCCCTGCTCTGCCACTCAGTAAACCCGAGGACCTGAGCAAACCTCTGGCGGCTTCAGCCCTTCAGTTTTCCCATCTGTAAAACGCGGGGCTCACCACTTACTCCACAGACCCAGAATCACAATAGCAATGGTCATAATATCCTATCCATTTAGGTAATATTATTGATATTAACCGCGTTTGATTAAACGTTAATGTTAATTTAATTTAATTAAAATAATATTAATTCACATGTTCAGCCTGTCCATTCAGGCACCATTCTAAGCTTTGGTGTGTATTACTCGTTTAATCCTGTAAAACCTCTATGAGGTGTTCTAGACTCCTTAGCCCCATCTCACAGATGAGGAGAGTGAGGCTGGGCGAGGGTAAGCAGCTTGCCCAAGGACACAGATTTCAACGTCATTTCCATCTAACTCCAGACATCCCTTGCTCTTACACACCTCATGATGCACCACTCAAATCCTCACACAAGAGTCAAGTCTCCTGCATGCACGTGCAGTGACACGTGTCACCTGCTTCAGTTCCTCCATCCCCTGGACCAAACAGTCGTGCTCCGGTCTCCAGAGCAAACCTCAGCTTCTCAGCAAGCCCCCAGCAAACCGCTGGCCTGAGATGCCTTGCCCGCCTCCTCCCTGCCCCTCCAAACCCTTTGCGATCGTGAAGGTCGCACTCAAGTGCCATCTCCTGCAGAACTGTCACAGCACCTCTGTCTGTTAGCCACATCTCTAACATTCCACAGCACCGACATTCGCTCTCCCGTGGTTATCTCCCACACCCATATTTTATCTCCCCGCTTCGACATTATCTCCCCAGGTCTTGCATGGAGTAGACGCTCCTTGACTAGTTCGCTCAGTTGCCAAAGAGTTGTCGTGTGCTCGGCATTGTTCTGGTCCCTGGGAAGAAGCCTGTGAACGAGACATGCAAGGTCTCTGTCCTCGGGGGAGAGATCACGTCGTGAACACGTATGGAAGAGAATGTCACAGAGTGAGCGAGCGGTACCCCAAAGGAGTTGAATTAATTGACGTGACAGAATTGAGAGGGACTGGGATCGGGGGAAAACTTCCTCAAATAAGGTGGGCGAGGAGGCCTCTTGGGGGGT
>NW_011888804.1:5735273-5769009 GCF_000151845.1 Pteropus vampyrus
CACCCATATTTTATCTCCCCGCTTCGACATTATCTCCCCAGGTCTTGCATGGAGTAGACGCTCCTTGACTAGTTCGCTCAGTTGCCAAAGAGTTGTCGTGTGCTCGGCATTGTTCTGGTCCCTGGGAAGAAGCCTGTGAACGAGACATGCAAGGTCTCTGTCCTCGGGGGAGAGATCACGTCGTGAACACGTATGGAAGAGAATGTCACAGAGTGAGCGAGCGGTACCCCAAAGGAGTTGAATTAATTGACGTGACAGAATTGAGAGGGACTGGGATCGGGGGAAAACTTCCTCAAATAAGGTGGGCGAGGAGGCCTCTTGGGGGGTAGGAGTGGGGGTTGGAATACAAGCAGAAGCATCAAGCCATCAGAGGAGTCAGCCACGAAAAGAACTTGAGAAAGGAAGCGCCCGGTAGAGGGACCAGCAGAGGCAAAGGCCCTGAGCTGGGAAAAGACACAGCTCTTCACGGATAAGAAAGAAGGCAGCCGCCGCAGGGCGAGCCCGGGGTGGTGAGCTGGGAGATGAAGTCGGAAAGCTAGATGCCGGCCAGGGCACACATGGGGAGGGGCTGGGGCTCGTCCTAAGCTGAGCTGGGCTGACAGGTCACTCCTCTTCGAGGAGCTCACAGACTGAACCGCAGACGGTTGCAGGAGTGTACCGGTCCTATCTCCCGTGAGCATCACCAGCCTCTTCCCATCCTGTATCAATTAGACCACTGATTCCATCGCTCCTGACTTCAAAGGGGGAAAAAAATGGCGGAGAATTTACAAAGGACAATAAACCCAGTCCGTGGCAGGCTGAAAACCCATAAACTTTTACCGGCCCTTCAACTGCCTAGAATACATCACTCCCTTCCTCGCCACCAAAGCACTGCCTTTATCCACAGCCAGCACAATAAAAAAAAAAAAAAAAAAATGTTTTTATGGAATGAATCCCACACCATCTGGGAGAAAAATCCTGAAAACAATATTTGCCCCAATGAATCAACCTCACTCGGAATGATCAAGGTTATTATCAGGGATGCCAGATTAAAATTACAAACTGCTATTCATCAAGGCTCAAAAAGCCCGAACTTGACCACTCACTCACTGGGTGACCTGGGACAAGTCACTGTCCCTTCCAGTCTCCGTGTCCCCTGTTTGAAATGATGGGGTTGGGTCACCTCTGTTCTACATAGCTAGAAGTAGAGACTTGCTTCGCAAAAACTGCTGGGAACTGACAGGCTTACACTGGTCATAGGTGAGCATGTGGGCAATAGCATTGCCACGCACTGCAGGTGGCCTTATAAACTGGTACACCTGTGGAAGACAGTTGGGCACTATGTGTCAAGAACCTTTAAACAACAGTACACACACTCAAATCCAGGAAATGATCACATCAGAATACAAAGATGCAGAGCAGTCATTCTCAACTGGGAGCGATTTTGCTCCCCTGCCCCCAACCCAAGGGACACCGGGAAATGTCTAAAGACATGTTTATTGTCAGAACTCGGGGAGAGGATGCTACTGGCATCTAGTGGGTAGAGGCTAGGGATGCTACTCAACCCTCTACAAATCACAGGACAGTCCCACCCCCCTGTACCAACCCCCATGACAAAGAATTATTGAGCCCAAAGTGACATGGGTGCCGAGGCAGAGAAACTGGCTTAGATAAAGGAACATTCACCCGATGTTGTTTCAGAAGATGTAAAATAAAAATTTTAAAATAGAAACACATGGAAAATACCTGAATGCAAAATAAATGGGAATGAGTTAAACAATGCATGTGAAACCCACATCATAAAGATTCCACGCAATCAGGAAAAGGTGAGCCATTTCGTAGTCAAGAGCCTGGAGGTAGGCAGCTGCCTGGGTTCAAATCCCACCTCTACCATGTATTACATGAGTGACCTTGGGCAAGTCTCTTTACCTTCCTGAGGCTCAGTTTACCTGTCTGAAAAATGGGGATGAGGACATTGGGGGACTCTAAACATCACACGGAGAGGCTATGAGCATAGCAGATTCAGTTAAATCCTGGTTCCCATATGCACTTGAGTTTGCAACCACGGAAAATAACACAGAAAAGCAGCCGGCAGCCAAGTGAACATCCCTTTAGACTAGCCATTGACATTTAACCAGAATTATGTGTCCAGTGCCCCAGTTAAGGACTTGATGTCACGTTTTCTTAGAGATAACCTCCCCACTCCCGCCCTGAGCAGAGAATCTTACATGCGTTATCTCATTTCAACCTCATAACAACCCCATAACTGTTATCCTAGTTTATAGATGACGAAATTGAGGCCGAGAGAGGTCGGTGACTTGCCAAGGCCACCTGCTGATAAGGAAGCGGTACAGATGACATATGACTCAGGTCTGCCCGATGGTGAAGTCGTGGGCCTCGGTCCTACAAGAGGGTAGACATTCTGGAAAGACCTGATGCTACACGGGTTTAAACAGACACTATTTATCAAAGTTCACCAAGTCACGTAGTGACAAGGGACCAAGTTCTCCCAGTGTTCTTGGTACTCGCCCAGTTTCAGCCCTGATGTCCCACATTCTGGAAAACGTCTCCGTCCGAGGCAAACCGGGATGGTGGGTCACCCTCCTTGGGGTCAGACCTGCGTCTCTACTTCCCTCAGGTCACACAGGCCTGGTGAGGGAGAGTTTAATCAGAGGGCGAAAATTCAGTTTTTTAGGGCTTAGAAACTTCTAAGGCAACAGGGATGAGGGCAGGGGCTCTGGCCAATGTGTCAGAAAACCTGGTTCTGCCACAAATTCACTGCTTGAAACAGGCTCCCTCAGGTTCCTCTCTCACCCACCGAAAATGGACGAAATCGTGTTACATTTCTCCAAAAGCCATCCACCTAGGGTTCTAGTGTCAAGCCTGCTACCCGCCCATCGATAACCCAGCCCTGTGGTCGGCTGCTCAAGCTAGACCACCCACTCTGACACTCCAGCTGTGTGACCTTGGGTAAATCACCCACCTCCCTGAGCCTCAGTTTCCTCGTCCACAAAATGTAAATAATAATGGGAACCCACTGCACGGTAGATGGAAAACATTTACAATAGGGCTCTGACATATTAGTGTCTTGTAAATACTGGTTAATATTATATCAACACTTATCTATGGATGCATTCACTCCATCCAGCAAACACTAACTGAACCCATTATACTTGACACAAAATCCTCATAGCTCCTGCCTTTCTCGCACGAAAAAGCCTGGAGTCTAAATCCGAATGAATTAACGACCAGCTCCTTCCCTTATGAAGTCGAGATTAGAGAGAGAGAGAGAGAGACAGACAGACAGACAGACAGACAAAGAGAGAACAGAGGTGCTCTCTCCAACGCACAGGCCAAAACACACATCCCACACCGCACGGCCAGCCATAAATCCATCAGTGGGTGAGGGCTCTTCCCAGCTGGCGTGGCGACCTTTTGAGGCTCCGCACAGATTCCTCTACAACTGGCTGTAATTACCAGCTGGATAATTATGAGGCCAACCCATCTCCGTCAAATACTCACCCCGCACGTAGGGGACAACAGCCTGAGCAAAAACCCTCCCTCCTTCCATCCCGTTGAGCCTCCTGGCCTCCTAGCTCAGCCAACCTCGGGAGATCCCTGCCAAAAACACGCCCCTCACCCCCCGGGAGTAAACTGCCTTGCTGAGGCTCTGTGTGCCAATGCCTTAAGTTGTTTTATGTTTTTTGTCTCTATGAATTAGAAGCCGTTAAGAGAAGGCCTCCCAAGGAAACCAAGCACAAAATATATTTGGTCACAGATGGATGGGAAAAGTTTCTTGTTGCCTTTTTTTCCCTTGCAAGACTGAACAGGAACTTTTTTCTTTTAATTGCTGATAGACTTGGAGCCGGGCTCTTGGAGCGCAAATGGTGTCAGGAGCACAGCCTCCGGGGTGTGGAGGAGACGTCCCTTCTCTGACCATCCCACTCTGGGTTTGGCCCAGAATCCCCCCTCACATTCACGTGGCCCAGGGCATCCTTGGGGAGTGCGGACGTGTGGGCCGAGCAGATCCCGGCATGAGGAGATGCCGCTGGGGCTGGAGGCGGCATCCGTGTCGGCCTCTTTCCAGATCCCGGATCGCTGTCACCCGCCACGTCACTGATGCTCTCCCACAGCCTTCCCCGTCGTCCCAGCCCCTGGTCAAGCGTACGGGTTCTAAGGTGGGTAACTCGAGCGCAAATCCTGCATCTTCCCCTCATCACTCGGGCGAACGCTGTGTGCCTCAGTTTTCTCATCTGTACAGCGGGTCTAGTACAGGTTTAGCCTCTTAGGGGTGTTGTCACAATGAAATGAGGTGACGGGTAGCACAGAGCGTGGCCTGGGTCTGTGCCCAGGGAATGGTAGCTGCGATGATCAGTTACCCGGCTCCTCTGTGCCTCGGTTTGCACAGCTACAAAATGGGGATCTTTATGGGGGGAAGGAATTCTGAAGATTAATTTTATTACATTTCATTTATCAGATACCAATTGCTGAGTGTATATTTTGTGTCCGAAACTGTGCTGAACGGTCTACATACGTTATCCTATTAGATCCTTGTAATGATTTGGAAAGCTCAGCGATATTTGAAAAACGAGGAAGCCGAGGCTCAGATAGGATGAAGCCCCAGTTCAAAGTCTGTCTGATCTCAAATCTGTGTCCCAACTGTGTCCTTTAAAGTTCGTCTCCCTCCGGGATGAGAACGCACAAGAGCCTCTCGGAGATCACAGCCGTTTCCCTTTCAACCCTCTGGATGACCTTGGGTCTCATTTGATCTCCCCGTCTGTGATTGCCAAGGACAAGGGAACAGACCTAGAACATAATATGTACCATAAATCACCCCCACTCAAGTCTGGTTTCCACCTCAGTCTTGTGGAAATTGGGTGAAGATGTGTCACTTTCCTGGGTTCTTATCAACTTGGTTATATTGATCAAATCAAGTTTCTCGGGTACCTTGACCCTACAGAAGAACTGCCACCATCGCCACCATCATCACCATCACCACCACCGCCACCACCCCAGAAGGATTTCTCTGAGCAAAATCTAAATTGTGGAGACAAGGAAGAGTTTAGTTGAGAAGCCGGGCAACTGGATGCACTAGCAAAGTCCTAGAGACGAAACTCCAAGCGTGACCTGTACATGATTCCCCGAGGTAGTAAGCTTTTGCTCCGATGCCCAGTTTCCTTTACGTCATGTGAGCCAGAGTTTCAGCCAAGCCAGATGTAAGTTAAAGACAAGGAGAGATAACAGATGCTCCTCAGAAAGATGGTCACAGCACGACGTCTGCGAGAAGAAATTGAGTCCTAGAATCAGGCAGCCATGAGTTTGGATTTGGTTCTGCCATTTACCAGCTAAGCACCCTGGGAATGAATCTAGACCTCTCTGCACCTGAGTTTCCTCACCTGTAGCAAACATGCCTGCTTTGCAGGTTTGTTGTGAACACAAACAGCAACCACATGAGTATACAGCCCAACACCGTTAGGCTCTCAATAACTATATGATCACATTATTAAACTCAAGACCACTATAGAGCCTATTCTTTACACACTCACACCAAAGACAGCTTGGTTTGATGCAAAGGAGCAGATCACTATTCCATGGTCAGCATGGGAGAAGTCGATTCTGGAGAGATTAAGACATTTGGAAAGCTTAAAATAAAGATCTTTCCATTGTAAAAGACAGAAAGGAAGGGAGGGAGGGAGAGAGTGGAAAAGAGAGAGAGAGATGGAGGGGTTGAGAGAGAGAAAGGAAAAGAGAGAGGAAGGAGTGGGGCAGGGGTTGGGAGAGGAAAAGAAAAAGAGATGGAGTGGAGGAAGGAGGGAGGGAGGAGGGTAAGAGAGAGAGGAAGGGGAGGGGAAGGGAAGAGGAAGGAGGAAGGAAGGAAGATGTAAATACCAGCAGGAACAGCTGTGCGAACGAGACGCACCGCCTTAGAGATGCAACCCCCCCGGGGAGGGTGGGTGGTCTGGTGGTCTGGTGTGGCCGAAGACGACTGAACTCACAGTGTAACTCGGGGGCGTTGCCAAGACCAAGCAGGTCCCGTAAGAAGCACTCTTCCATCTCTCGTCCTGCTTCTTGTTATATTCTTTTTCCTTTTTTATTAGTTTTAAGTATATAGTACATTGGCTAGACATTTATATCGTTTATATTCTTTTAGATTTGTTTCTCCTTCTTTGGGTCAAAAAGGAAGTCCATTGTCTGACCAAAGAGGGGGACTTCTCTTTTTTTCCTGAACAGTCCTGTACGGCAAGGAGTCGATTTTCCTGTAACGAAAGGGCTCAGCCCAGAGCTCAAATGCAGGTGGGTGATACAAGAAGCAGATAGATAACAGAGCTGGAAGTTAGATCCAGCTCTCTCTCTACCCGCCAAAGGGAAGATCGTTCGGTTGCTTTAAAAGAACTTTGCTCATTAGGGGTTCAGCATACCTGGAAAGAAAGAGACAAAACCACCCAGGGAAGATAGACTAGGAAGTCCCCGATGCATCCCTCAATGGCAAACTGAAGAGGAAGAAAAATGTCAGTGGATGTTCATATAGGTGAATGTAGTCGCAACAAAGGCCTGCCCTTTATTCTAAGGCTGTGTTCTTTCTGTATTTATTGTTATGGAAAGATTCTCTCTCCTTCAATGGGACACTTGTGACTGACGCCCGCCAGCCCTTTTTCTCCTTCTCCTGCCTGCTAAAAGGATCCTGGTTATCGCTGCCCACCTTTGCTTCCGGAGGGCACGGCAGCATGTGCTGGACGGTTGGGAGAAGACAGAAAGGGGCTTTGCTAGTGCCGAATCAGAGAAAGGGAGGAAAATACCACCATCAGAAAGAAAAACGGAAAAGCGAAAGCACCGATGTGGCACAGAGACGGGGCTGGGGGAGCGGGGAGACTAGGGATGGGAAGAAAAGGAGGCTGAGAGTTTGGGCTTGTTCTTCCTTAAATGTGTTTTCTCTTCAGAACTGAAACTTTTGAGCCGCAGTTTTAATTGAGTTATGCATTTACAAACCGCTAATAATTGCAGACAGCAATTTTTAAAATAATTACTTAACTTGGCAAAAGAAAAAATTGTCAGCCCAATGTCAGTCGCCCAAGAAATTTTAGCACGGCATCACCTGTGACGTTCCAAAATCTTGCTTTGGCACGGGCAGCTGACTTTTCTCCAAGGGTTGTTCCCTTGATTCTGGGGATAATGGGGTCTCCTCCAAAAGGAAAACAGGAGGATAAGCTGCCTTCCGAATTTAGTCAGAATACACTATATCTGAATAATTTTTGAAAGCTGATTGTGAACTTATGAAAGCCTATAGGATCCCAGGCTTCGGGGCAATGAAAGTAGAAATTAATATTTAGTGTTTGGGGATAGATACCTTCTACAGGACAGGCCGGGGCTAAGGTGCTTTGTGGGTCTCACTTAGGGAGCGGGAAGGAGGTAAAAAGTCTGTTTACAAAGTGAAAATTGAACATTGCGATGGATGGAATGGGGAGGGAGAAGAAGAAGGATCAAAAGTGACTCCCAGATTTTTTCCTAAACGATCGAACTGACATGGGACATTCCTTAAGCGAAGGAATATTACATTAAGAGAACATTAGAGGAGTACAGGGAAGAATAATAGCTGTGTTTTAGACTGGTACAGCTCCCAGAGCCTGAGAGATATCCAAATGCCAATATCCAGAAAACTATAGGGTAGATGGATCTGAAGTCCAAGAGAGAGAAAACCAAGAGGCTTGGACTTCGACATCGACCATGTAGCTAGTCCCAGGGGATCTATGCCTTTGTATGGAGCCCACCCACCATCTCACATCACCTTCAATCACTTCTTGTCCCAGTATGGACAAGTCCAAGACTTGTCCATCTTCCAGAGTTTCCTAGGAAAAGGCAACCCCCTCTAGAGAGTTACTCTTAATTGCTTGTCATTCAACTTTCAGTGGGCCGTCTTGAGAATAATAATAACTATAACCAATATCTCTACAGGACCTACGGTTTTCAAAGCAGATTCACATACTAGATGCCACTTCTATAACAGGATCCATATGACAAGAGAGTCATTTCGAACCAGCTCGAGCAAAAATGGAACGTACCGGGTGGTATGTTAGTTCAGTTCTGAGAGGAAGCAGAAGCCAAGACAGAATCAAGAGATTCATTGGGAAAACACTCGGGGAAGATAAAGGAAGAGAAGGCAAGAATAGGCAGGGAGAGCCTCCGGATCGTGACACATCGGTGTGACCCCTGGAAGAGGAGAGAGAGAAAGGAGGAGGGTTGAGTAGAGCGAGCCTCAAACTATAGAGCAGCACTAGTCTAGCCGCGGTGAGGCCAGCGGAAGGCTCCGGAGTAAAGGAAAATGGCCTCGTTCTAGAATTTTCATCATTGGTACCATTCACCATTCAGTCATTGGCGTGGGCAGCCTGGGGAGAGCATGGCTTCAGAGTGAACAATGTGAAAGATGCAAAGTCTCAGTGGTCGGAGCCTTGCAACCACACCACTCACTCACTCACACGACACGCCCAAGTGGCACATCTCCATGGTGTCTCAGGCACCTGAGGGAGGGAGAGGCTTCAGGCCTAGCTGGATCCAAAGTTCAATTAGAATGCCTCATTAGATCTCTCTCTCTCTCTCTCTCCCTCTCTCTCTCTCTCTCTCTGTGTGTGTGTGTGTATGTGTGTGTGTCTCTCTGTCTCTCTCTCTCGTTCTCTGTCTGTCTATCTGTCTCTCTTTCTCTCTCTCATCTTTCCCCGCCAATGTTTTCATGGCTTCACCTTGGGCTCGCCTGACACAAAACCAGAGACAGCTTTCAACAACGCCAGGCCTAGATGGTTCCTAGAGAAAGCTCACACTTTCTAAAGGAGAGAAACCCACCTCATCGCAGCCTCCATCTCGATTTCAGCAAAGGACACACACATCCGCCCAAAGCGATCCACTACATCCAAGGCAGTGGAGATGCTCTCAACAGCCAGACTGAGTAGGGGACGAGAGAGAGGGACCCTGGATGGAAAGTCCCACCGAAATGACACGGAGCAGAGAAGGGCAGGATAGTCAATAAAAGTAATGTATCACCTTCGAGGCGAGTGAGAAACCAGCGGGGAAAGTAGATCCTTCAGCTGGGAAGAGAACACAGGACGGGCTAAGTAAGCACTGTTCTATTTTATAGGCCACTAGACGAAGGTTTGGCAAAAATTACTGAAGCTAGAGTTTCTCAGGCATTGGGTTAGGTGTAAAGGGAACAATAAAATTCTCAAATAAAACTAATTGTGTTTTCTTTTTATCGATGCCAGTGAGAAATGTCAGGAATCTCAAAATTAAACTCTGATCGCGGTAACTGCCACTTGCACATGACGTATTTTCCAGATTAAAGGCATGGTCTGTGGAGTTCACACCCCAGCTCTGCTACCTTCTAACTGCATGGTCTTGGATGACAGTCTCCTGGATTTTTTATCTCAGAATGGGAGGGGGAAGAGGGAGAATCTGTTTTATAATAAGGTCATCGTAAGAATTCGTTGCAATCATGAAAACACCCTGCACAGTGCTCACTAAGTGCCTGGAACTTAGTAAGTGCTCAATACATTTGTGTCCAACATTATTAAACCTGAAAGATTCCATGCGCTTCAGCTAACGCTGGCTTCCTGCCCTCTCACTCCAGTCAGCCAGGCCAGCGAGGCTGAAAAAGCCCTTTGCTTCATAATCCAATAATCCCATAGAGCCCTAAGAAGGGAAGAGAAGTGTTCCAAGCCCAACAGGGCTATTTTTGGAGCTGAAACATCATCCCATTATTTGCAGAAGGAAAAGAGGATGGGGCAGAGAGTGGCTCTCCATGTGATCGAGGCCTACAGTTAATAGCGCCTTGGGGAAGCTTCCATTAGGGAGAGAGAGATGTTTCAACATCCTAGAACACAAAGCACCTTTACAATTGTCCTTGATTTATGCCTCTCTGAGGCTGTCTTCTATCTCGCTCCAACCACAATCCCTTTTGGGTCCGCCCAAGTTTCTGCTCATATAGGCGCAAGGACATAACCACAAGGCTGGAGTGGAGGGAGGGGCCCCAAAGGTTGTCACGTGTCCTATTCTGAGGCTGGCCCCTGCCTTGAGGCCAGGGGGACACTCCAAATTTCTTCAGAGTTTGTTTCTCACATCCTTTAGACGCTCATCTGGCTATTCTAGAGATCATTTTCGGGCAGTGATTTCGAAAAAAATAAAACGAAAAAGCTCGTTTTTGGAGATGGTCTGTGGTGCCGCTGGCTGGCAGGAAATAGAGAAACACCGCTCTCTGTGGTCAGATGAAACACAGCAAACGGCTAAGAAGTGTTCTCTGAATTAATCCCTGTGGGAGGAGCCCACTGTGAACCTGGGCCTGGGTGCAGGAGGGGCTGTGTCTTTCCATGCAGAACCTGCACAGAGGGACCCCTGGCATGCTCGCCCTCTTCAACACGGTCGTACTGGGTACCAGAAGGAAGAGGTGGCCCTGCTCTTGAGAAGAGGTTTGATCGACACAGCATTCTCTAAGCTCATAGCATTCAAACACATAATTAGAATAATTCCTACAATTATCGGGCGATTGTCATGTGTTAGACTAGGTACCTTGTTTAATCCAAACAGATGAAATAAGGAAACTGAGGCTCCAAAAACAGAAGCAAAATGGCCCATTAACTCCACTCCCAGCTATACACCCGACAGAAGTGATGGCCTACGTCACAAGAAGACAAGTACAAGGAGGTTCTTTATTTATAATAGCCATAGCGATGGCTACTACTATTTTTAACAGCCAAACACTCAGAATGGTAGCAACACTGCTCAAGAGAAGAAGGAATAAGTACACAGTGCTATAGTCACACAATAGAATAATATGGAAAAATAGGAAACAGACATGGATGAAACTCACAGATACTATGTTGGGTGAAAAGAAGCCAGACACAGAAGATTATATTCTATGTGATTCCACTTATGTGAATTGCAAGGACAGGCAAAACTAATCAATGGAAGATAGATGTCAGAGTAGAGATTGCCTCTTAGTGGGAATATAGATTGAGAAGCAGCATGAAGGAACATTATGGGGTGCTATATCCTGATCTCGGTGGTAGTTATACACACACACATGGATACGCACGCACACACATGATGTGTTTACATGTAAGACAGATAGGTATAGCTATAGATACAGATATATAGATACATCAGTAAGATATATCACTTAACATTAATGTATTATGTGCAGTTTACTTTTTTTATGTTATACCTAAATAAATTTGCAAAGATGAAAGATGAGAGGGAAGGAGGTAAGCCAAGGAACTTACACAAATTCCCACAGCTATTCAATGGCAGAAAAGGAATCTGACCCCAGGTCTGCCTGGATTCAGAGTACACTTTAACTACTGGGCTATACTGCCTCATCGCTGGGTTTATGTTGACAATTGAATAAACCTGTGTTGATGGATGAGTGTCCATTTATAGAAACTTAGCCGCATTAGCTCACTGGCATTCAAGATTTAGATCCTGGTGAATTCCCTCTGACCTTTCCTATCACCCCTTTCAATATCTCTCGTGGTTCTTGATGAGGAAAATTTAGCTACAGCAAGGTTATAATGAGCTTCCACTGCAGGCTGAAGTTTCGTGGTGAATTTGGCCTCCTGTTCTTAGGCCATCATCAAGGGAATGTGGACAAGAAGAACAGAGATAGGTATTGATCCTTGTTCATTACTTAAATGCATATGGCGGCAGGCAGCTCTGCTCAATAAAACCCTGACAGAGACGCCTCAGGCCTGAGTGATGGCCCCGGCAACACCCAAGGGTTCCTCAAGGGGGCTAAAACTCAGTTTCCCCGACTAAAAAAAAAATCGGGAGCGTTGACAGGTCCATCCAGTCAAATCAGATGACTTGAGGCTATTAAGATTACACTTACATGGTGCGATGGTTTTTCCTTCATAGAGTAGGATAAGTACTCTGTAATTTTCCTCCTGCTAAGCTTAATTTTTAAACAGGGTATCTAAAATATTATGGGTTTATTAAATTTCAGCCAGTTCGTAGAAGTAGCATAGTGGTTAGGAATTCCAACTCCGGAGAGACAGATTTATTTTATCTTCACTCTGCTATTTGCCAATGCTACAAGCTTGGGCAAATGGCTTTACCTCCATGAACTTCAGTTTCCACTTCTGAAATTGGAGAGAGTATCTGTGCATACCTCACAGGGCTGTTGTAAGTATCAAATGAGTTTGAATGCTTATCACAATGCCTGATAGAAATTAACCTTTCGATAAATATTAATCTAATAATTATGATGATGACATTGATAATCAAGACCACTAGTATTATATACCTGGAATCACCCATTAGCACGTCGACTTACCAGGTAAAAGAAAGAGAAATCTTTGAGATTTATATTTAAGTAAAAGTCAGTTCTCAAACACCTCACAATGACTTTTGACAAATCATCTAATCTTTCCAGTTCATTTTTCCACCTCGTCTAAAGGCTTAGATGGCCTATAAATTCCTTTTAACTTAAAACTAGGATTCTACAGAGAGAGTTTTTTGGACACTTCGTATGCATGCTCAGATCTGGAGTGATGAAATTGCAGAGCAGGCTTCTAGAATCTTCTAAGAGGATGCCATGGTTTGGGAGAGGAGAGAGAATGAAGAGAATTCCCAAAATGATAAGTGAGTCCCAGGATTCTGGGAAAACATTTTACCCTCTAACCCTCAGGGTAGTTACCCAAGTGAACGGTGTGGTCTCAGATGCTGAGACTCGTTCATTCATTCATTCATTCTACATGTATTTGAGGTGCTTCTCAAGCCAGTATTGTTCTATATGTTTATTCTCACTCATAATGGGGCAAGGGCGTATCAGGAGGCCCCAGGTGGATCATGAGTGAATTCTGCATACCTGAGTTCCCTGCCCCCACTGTGTGAACAAAACCCTACCACTTCCTACAGACAAGAGTCAAAATTCCTCTCAATATGGTAACTCCTCTTCTTGCTGGTTTGTTTTTGGACTCAAAGTGTTCTGGCCACAGCCTTAGCTTGTAGTTCAAGGGGACCACTGTTGTGCCCCCAAGAAGATGTCCCCTTTGGCGACCAGGATCTCCAACCTGAAAGAATATAGGGACTAAGCTTAGAGGACCTCCAATATCTGGTGGCTGGGTAGAGGGTAAGGCAAAGGTATGGAGAAGCAGCAGCCAGAGAGATAGGATAAACTGAGAGATTAATGGGAGATTATAAAATTACTCAAACCAAGTGAGGAGGTTGGGTCAAGATGGGAAAATGTTTGTGTCAAATGCTGCTGAGAGATCGCATAATACGGGAAATAAAAACGTCCACTGGATGGTCAAGTACAATGAGCATACCCACCAGATTGAGTAATATCGTGAGGTCCTCAGGGACTATATGGGGACAGATGTGGGTAGAGCGGTGGGGACGTAAGCCAGAATGGGGAGGGTAAGCACAGGAGGCGATAAAATAGAGACAGTGACATAGAGAAGTCTATCCAAAAGTCGTCATTGAAAATAAGACCTGCGCCCTTGAGTGCATGGGTCTTAGGAAGTATGCATTATCCTTCTACTATTCCGTGTGTGTTTCTAAAGAAGGAAAAAAAATAATGTCTCTCAATAGCTTTTTCTCTCTAACTTTGAGGCTTGAACTTCACTTTCTGATGAGTTCAAACCCAATGGAATGTGGAGCTTTGGAGTAAATCTCCAGTGCTAACGCACATACACGTATTCACTCACACACGTATTTTAAGAGGCTTATATACAAGCTCATAATTCTTCCTGGACATCAAATGGCTCTTTATAGGCTCCATTTTGATGACCTAAGTATACTACAAATTAAACAGAAACATAAGGATTAAATTTCCCTCGAAGTACCAGGGCTTTGAGGAAAATAAAAAGGAAAAAAAGAAATGCCTGGATGATCACGTTGTGGTTTTCTCTTGCCTTCGTGATTCCAAAACTTTGCAAATGTAGTCAGAGAGCATGCCAGACCCATGTGACATCAGCCACCACATCCCAGTAACACCCTACCCTGCAGCATCCTCTCCATGCCGTCCTTTGTGGGCAAGAAGGAAGTGGGATGACAGATCCACGTTCTCGTGAATTACTGAGTGGAAGCAGAGCCTTACAGACTAGCTGGCTTTTTAGAGGAAGGAATCCAGACGCAACACCCTGTGTTTTAATCTGAGAGCCATGTATTCATGCGGGATGCAGAGTGACTAAGACTGCATAAGGACAGCAGTGTCTTGCACTTCTCTAGCTTTCGGTAATGGACAGCTGTTGTCTTAGCCTAGTTGGTACCCACTTTCCCCTTCAGTGGGGATCTACCTCATCCCAGTCCACACGGTTCAGACCCTTGGGCCCTCAAGTACATATGTGCAGCAGACCCTGCCAATCAGAGCAATGCATCCCCAAAAAGTGATTAGTTCAGAGATGGGCACATGACAGCTGACAGCCAATCAAAGAGGTGAGTGATTTCAGGTCTTTTGTTGGTACTATCTGGGGAAAGAGGATCTCCCTATCTGGTGGCCTTCAAGCTGGGAGAATATCATATAAATCTGGAACTCTCGGTGCCATCCTGTCACGTGACTATGAAGAGAAACCCTGCGTGAAAATGGAGTCCATACAGAGGGAAGCATGACCAAAAGAATGAACAGAACGAAACTAAACCTTGAATACATCCCCTGAGTCCTTAGATCCAGCCACACCTAAATTCAAATCTACCACTAATCTTTTTTTTCAGTAACTTAAACCTACAAATTTCTTTCCACTTATGATCCCACTGAGTGGGGATTCTGTTGCTTTCAACTGGGAGTCCTGAATCAGCCAGCCTTTTTGGAGGTGCCCACGACATCATATCTATTATTTATGTAAACGAGTTTCATCTTCATTTCACCCATAGATTGATGACAATAGGCATCGTTTGCATCTGGGCAGTGCTTCATGGTTTCCAGAATGCCTTCACCCAGAGTAGATATTCAGAGTGGCATCCTACTTGGTATAGCTGGCACTTGTCCAATATCTGTTCCAACTGGTCCATCCCCATGCTATACGGATTGCTAAAAATTTTAAATATCACCTTTGCTTTCACCTACACGATCCCATTTATACCACGAACCAAAGTGGGAACAGACTAAAAGCCCATTTCATAGATGAGCAAGATAAGACTCTAAAGTGATTTCGCCGAGCTAATCAATAGTCAAACCTGGTTTTGAAATTGGGACTTTTATTCCAAAGCTCTTTGCCCCTCATTGTGCTCTACACAGAATGTAGAGAAATTTTAATTGTATTTCTCCATTATTATTTATCAGAAACTGGGCAAAGGGCTTTACAGATATTGAATAATTATAACAAACCTCAGGAGGTTTTATTATCTTCTTCATTTTGCATATAAGGAAGCTGATACTCAGTGAGGTTAAGTTCATTATGCTAAGGAATGGTGAAGACAGAACTTGAACTCAGACCCACCTACTCCAAAAAATGATGTGGCTCTCACTCGCAAGAATCTAGTTGTAGAGACAAGCTATGCAAACCTTTATTAATCAAAGGCTAAAAAATACAGTGGATGTGATTCTACTCAGATGATATATACTTTATGAGATCAGGATAAGGAGAGGTCAACTGAGTCTGTGTCATTGGGAAGAGCTATTACATGGGACTTCAAATCAACTCAAAAATATTAATTGTGATTTTATAATACTGTGGATACTTGTAGAAACTAGAGAGCTGCATTAACTTTTGAATGATGAATAGGGCTTAGTTAGGCAGAGACAAGGGAATTTTGGTAAAAAGGCCAGCAACTCAAAAGCATATAAGCCTGGGGAAAACCTAGAACATTCAGGAAAGGAAGGCAGTCTGCCTATGCCAGGGATGGTAAATCAGCTTTATTTTGCATGCCGACCTTCATCAGTAGAGAATGGCTGCCTGGAGCATGGCTGCCTGGAGTGCTACGTTGAAGACAGTGGTGAGACCATAAGACATCAGAGGGGAGAGTTCTGAGGTCGCTTAGTGATGTCTGCCATGGACATGGAAGGGGAACTAGTAGCACAAGAACCATGTATTTGCTATCATAAGACTGCAGAATATACAGGGCATATTAAAGGTTGAGCAAGCAAGAAAGCTGAAAGGACACCTGAGGTTAGATCACAAAGACTTATTTTCTATGAGGACATGGAGTTTGGACTTGATTGAATGGGCAAGGAGTGATTGTGAGTTCTTCAGTGAGGGGGGCTCCAAATAAAATTAGGGCAACGATGATGTGGATAACTAGAAGGCAGCTGTGTGGAACGTGGTTCCTGATTATTCACAACAGCTTCTGAACCTGACCTTTTCATGGAGCCAGTCATCAGGTAGCCAAGCGATGCCTTAACAAGGAGAAATAAACTCCATACTCACTATTGGGTAAAAGCTCAAGTTGTAAGCAAGCACCTGGTCTCACCAGAGCTGTGGGATTGGCTAACAAAACCCCAGCTACCACTTCCACGACCTGGGCATCTCAATGGTCATTAGGTCACGTCGGTGGTATTTGTGGATACGGTGTCCCACTGGGGAAAGTCATGCCACTAAAGACCCAGGTCTGCCCTGATCGTATCACAGGTGGCCATCCCATGACACTTGATCACCATCGTCACTCAGACTGATTGAACAGATGCTGTGTGCTTAAGATAAGCCTGAGGTTTATATTTGTATTTCAGTTGATCCTCACGACAACCCTAAAAAGTGCCCATGTGTCCATTTTACTAGTGAGTAAACCGAAGCTCAGAGAGGTCACATAAACTGCTTGAGGTGGAGCTGACAAGCCACACTGAAGACTCTCTGTTGCCGAGGCTGAGCTCTTTACCGTTATGGTTGCTTAGGCCATGGTTCTGCACACGGGGCTCCAGCAAATCATATCCCCGTTGGCGTCACACCGTGCAAAGCACAGGGAAGCCTACGTGAGTGCCCCCTGGACGGAGACTTCTGTCCCATTTCTTTCCCAGACGACATCAACAACCAAGACGTAAGAACCTGGAAATTAATTCCCGTGTTCACCACACACCCCAAAATACCTACTGCCGAGAAAGAAGATGGGAGTGTCTGACCCCCAGAAAACATCTTCTCCAGGTATCTGTAGTAAAGATATCTGAAGCCTTAAACATATTTCTAGAAATTAAGAGGGGAACCTTCATAGATCCTAACGGGGGTTACACCTCTTGGTTCCCAAGATCCACACACCCTTCCTGGAAGCTGGGTTTTATTTTAATTTTCTGAGACATCTAAAACTCCCAGTTTTTAGGTCCAGTTTTCTGTTCTTAATGTGTTCTATTTAGGATACTGACAAAAACAAAACCTCCACATGTACCTTATGCCACATATTAAATACATTTCTGAAAAAGTTGGACGGTGACCAGAAACCCTCCCATTCTGGTTCCAGAAGCCCTTGTTTATTTAACTGATACATAATAAGCCCATTTGCTTTTACCTTTCACCTCTTAAAACACTCTGTGGTTTTCATAGATTTCCTCTTCACATGTACAGTGATACCCACTTCCATTTTCATTATATATAAAAGCTGTATACTTTCCATCAAGCCTATTTTTTTTTCAATACAAATCCATTTCAGGGTATTTCAGAGCTGAGTAGACTCTCTCTCCAAAAGCTAGAGAAGTTTCCCCTCCCCCTTGTCTTTATTTGGATCTGCAGAATGGGATTATTGTAAAATGTGATGGAGGTGTGAACTTCTGAAATAGTTATTTGAAGAATGCAGATTGACATGGTTTCGTTTCTAATGCTCATCACTGTGTCAGCCAGGATAGGATGGATTTTGCTGCAGTAACAAACAGCCCCCAGCGAAGTTTGCCTTAAAACAGCAAAGCTCTATTTCTCATTCACACTATATCTCTATCGCAGAGAAGCCAGGGGCTCTGCCTGCCCTATTCTCACTCTGGTACTGGGCAGACAGAGCAGCCAGTATCCAGAATCTTGATGGTCACCATGGCGGAGAGAAAGACAGATGTGGTAAATTACATACTGGCTCTTAAAATTGCCACCCAAAAATGACGCTTCGCTTCTACTTATATGTAGTGGCCAAAGTAAGTCATATGGCCACGGCCAGCCCTAATTCCAAGCTACAAGGAAGTACAGTCCTTCCAAAACTAAGTCAGGCCATCTCAACAGCGTGGATGATCTCCACTATGGCCACATCGCGCTACCTGGGGGGAAAGCATACGTGACAATAATGATGACAGCTCATCTCTACTGAATGTTTACTACATGCACATATGACTTTAAACACTTTGTACCTACTATCTCATTAAATCTTTAAGGTAACTATGAGATAGGCATACCTCAGCCCACTTTGAAGATGAGAAAACTGAGGTACAAAAAGTTGAATCCCTTGCCCAAGGTCATCGGGCTAGCAAAGGGTTATGCCGATACTTGCAACCAGGTAGATACGGCCTGGCCCAGATCTATCTGTATTCATAACGGTGCTGCAAGATTGCCTCTTAAAGCTCCTATTGCTAGTATTACTAACACCCTCTCTTAGCTCACTTTTCAGTATCTGTGCAATGATAATGGCCGTCATTGGCTCTCATGATCCTTGTGTGGGTTACCTGAGAAACTAAAGCAAAACAGCTCCTAATGTAGAGTTTCACCACACGCTGTCCAGTTTGATGGACACTCAGAGACTTAGAAATCATCAAGAAAACAAAGACAACCAATAGACTGGGAGAAAATATTTGCAAACCACATATCTGATCAGGGGTTAATATTCAAGATATACAAGGAACTCATACAATTTAATAGAGGGGAATAAAAGTGAATAACCCAATTAAAAGGGGGCAAAGGAATTGAAAAGACATTTTCCCAAAGAAGCCATATCCATGGCCCACGGATACGTGACAAGTTGCTCAACATCACTAATCATCAGGGAAATGCAAATCGAAACCACAATGAGGTGCCACCTCAGGCAGTCAGAATGGCTGATATCAAAAAGACATGAGACAGCAAGTACTGGTGAGGTGTGGAGAAAGGGGACCCCTTGTGCCCTGTTGGTGAGAATGTAAACTGGTGCCGCCACTGTGGAAAACAGGATGGAGGTTCCTGGAGAAATTAGAAATAGAACTACCATACGATCCAGCAATCCCACTTCTGGGATTCATTGCCAAAGGAAATGAAATCACTATCTCAAAGAAATACCTGCACCTCACGTCCACTGCAGTATAGCCAAGGTATACAAACAACCTAAGTGTCCATCAAAGGATGAATGGATAAAGAAAATGTGGCATACACACACACACACACACACACACACACACACACACACACACACACATACACACACACGCACAGGAATATTTTTCAGCTTTTAAAGAGAAGGAAATCCTGCCATTTACAACAGCATGGATGAACCTGGAGGCATTATGTGAAGTGAAACAAACCAGACACAGACAAATACTGCATGATCTCACTTACATGTAGAATCTAAGTTGAACTCAGAAACAGAGACTAGAAGGGTGTTTGCCAGGGGCTGGTTGGCTGCGGGGAGAGGCGGGTAAAAGAGTACAAACCTTCAGTTATAAGATGAATAATAAGGTCTGAAGATCGAATGTAGAACATGGTGACCACGGTGGGTAATAATGGATTGTATAAGTAAAATTGACTGAGAGATTAGAACCTAAGTGTTCTCACCAAAACAAACACACAAACAAAAAATAAAACAAATAGGTAAATAGGTGAGGTGATGAATGCGTTAATTAACTTGATGGTGGAAATCCGTTAACAACACATTTGCATATCTAATCATGACATTATATGCTTTAAATATATTACAATTTTGTCTATTATGTAATGTTGGGGAGGGAAGCGCCATCATCTTTAAGTCAGAATTTTTATACCTATTTTCTTGGTTGAGGTAAGAGAAATAACCTTTCTCAGTCATCCAGATGTAAAAGCCAGACACTTGGAAGTTATATCTGATACCTCCCGCATCTTCCATCACCAAGTCTTTGCAATTCACTTCATCTGTACTTCTCACAGCCATTCTCTTCTTCCCCGGCTCATATCTGCTTAGTTCAAGCCATCGCACGCTTCTGCCTGGATTACTGCAATGGCCTCACCCTGAAAATGGCCTGCTGGCTTCCTCTCTTGCCCATGTCTGTTTCACACCCTGCAGCCCAAGTGATCGCATCTGACCGTATCACACCTTCAGTGTGTCGATGGGATAGAAGTCTGCCTGAGCCCCTGGATCCAGCAGTGCCCAGCCAGAGCCAGATATCCCTGGATGTTTCAGTTAGCCTTCTGTCCCTTGCGACTAATTCACTCTGGCTAATATTTACCTCTTCCTCTTCCATTCTGGACTCCTCTTACTCGTCTCGTGCCCCAAGTGGCTTATCCGGTGCCAGCCCGTATTAGACACTCAGCACGTGTCTGCTGAAGTGAATTGATCTGGATGGTATTCAGAGTCCTGTTCTAGATCAAAATGGGACCTTGAAATGAAAAGGCTTTGTCCTTGAAAAACCCACAAAACGTCACTGCACAGAGACACAAAAGTCAGACCTAACTGTTGACAATGAATTTGTGTCACCAGCCCTCTCCTCCATCGAGCAGTTTTTAAGTGCAGTTTAGGGAGTTTTTCTCACTCCCTTAAATGTGGTTTTGCTCACTTAGTTCCCGACCCCCAGGAAAGGCTCTCATCTACTGGGCCTCTTTCATTTTCGAGTCCAGCCTGGAAAAAAAAAATGTGCATGTAGAAAATCCTATAATTACCGAATCTGATTTTCATTTGAACTTTTCCTCTCTGACATCACTGCAAAGTTGTTTGGTGAATTGCAGCCAACAAGGTCCCAATGCGTGTCTGTGATGGAGAACCTGCTGGCATGCGTGTGTGTGTGCGTGTGTGTGTGCACGTGTGCGCATGCATGTGAACGTGTGTGAGTTTGTGCGGGTGTGGGTGGGTGGGAGTTACCTTTGTATGTGTGTGCTTGTACAAATGCATGCTTGAGCGAGTGTGTAAACAAAAGTGTATGGGGCGCGTTTGTGTGCGAGTGTGCGAAAAGACTTGGACTCAACCTCAGAAAACGAAACCGAACAGTGGTGCCTACTCGAGTCCCCACCAAGTCTCTAAAGTTGAGAACAATCAGATGTGAGAAACTTAGAACATGTCGTTTATTTTGGATGGAGGAGGCTAGAAATTCTGCAGGGACAAGTGTGCCGACGGTGGCAGTGGGTGGGGATGTTGAGGGCAAATCCCGGCCTTATTTAGAATGTCATGATGGAGGGCTGGGCTCCACAGGTTCAAATCTAGGGGCTCCTGCGTCATCCTGGGTAAGTTGAGGTACACAGAGTTTAAAGTTAAGTAGCACGTAGATACCGAGAGGCTATGTGTGACTTAGCTTCTGCATGCAATTCCCTGGTCAGCAAGTGATCCAAAAGCAGGAGAGACAACCGACGGAGAGAGATAGAGACAGAGAGAGAGAGAGACAGAGACAGAGACAGAGACAGAGACAGAGATAGAGGTAGATGGAGGTGGAGGTGGAGGTGGAGGTAGAAGAGGTGGGGTTAGGAGAAGAAGGGAGGGAGGGAGAATGAGAGAGAGAGAGAGAGAAGAATATCAGACAATAACCTCTATTTTTTTGTTGTTTTAACTATCAGTCTCTCCTCCATTCTCCTGGAAGCTGGGACTTCAGAATCCAGCACAGTGCTGGGTTAGGGGTCAATGCTAACGAGTGTTTGCTGAGTGCCTGAGAGCAATAAAAGGGTGAAATCAGGTTCTTCGGGGGGAAATGGGGAGATGTGGTTTAAGGGTAAAAACGTGCAAGTAGTAGATAAACGAGTTCTGGACATTCACTGTATAGTCAACGGCACTGTATTATGAACCTCAGAGTTGCTAAGAGACTCATCTTAATTGTTCTCATCACAAAAAAAATATTATTATGTGACGTAATAAAAGTGTTAACTAATGGTACAGTGGTGATCATACTGTAATTTATGAATGTATTAAGTCGACACATTGTATACCTTAAATTTATACATTGTAGGTCAATTACGTCTCAATTGTTTAAAAAATCGGGTTCTTCAAAACCCTGAGCTCCTAGATCAAGACTTGCCTGAAGCCAGGTCCACTGCGATACTTGCAATTCCATGAAATTCCCTTTCGTGTAAAATCCGGTTTCGGATGGGTTTACTAACACTTGAACCTGAACGATTACAAATAGCTGCAGCCCCTTAATCACTCTGTGCCTCGGTTTCCTCATTTGCCGCCCTGCTATGATCACAGGAGGAAGACATAAATTGTTAAAAGCGTAGACTTTGGAGACAAGAGAATAAATGCAAATCTGAGCTCCATCACTAGCTCGCTGCAAGACATCAGTGAGTCACTTCGTTGGTCTGAGCCTCGGTTTCTCCATCTGCAAAACGGGCACAGTGCCCCCTTGATAAAGCTGCCGGAAGTAGTAAATAAAACAATGACCCAAAAAAGCTCTTCAGAAAACACCCAGCACTTAATAGAACTCATTAAATGTTGACGGGACATGAAGCTCATCTTCCCAGCCCACCTCATGGAGAGTTAAGGTGATAACGGAAGCACTTCCCCGATGTCATAGTTTTCATCGTTGTGACTAGCCAGGTAAACTGACTGACAAAAACCAGAGCAGAACAAAGGCCAAAGGAGCCTGAGATTGTTCTGGAAAACAAACCAAGGGAAGGCGGTGTGCACGAGCGAAAGCCCCAGGCTGTCAGGCAAACACAGACGTTGCTGTATAGTGGAGGATAAAGGCGAACATGAAATGAAAGAAAGATGGGTATTTTCAAGCTTTAAATGAAATGTTTTTCCCTCAACTCAATTCAGAGTAGAAAAGTGCAGTCACATGTAATCAAGGGCAGACAAAGTGCAAAATATGTATTCCGGTAAAAACACTCGTTGCTCCAAATTCACTTGAAACATGTTCTGCTTTCTAAAGAAGCTCTTACGGACTCAGAGCTGCAAAGACTCAGCTGGTGAGTGGCTGTAAGCAACTCAGTGCTTCCCAAAAGAGGATACCCAGCCCTGGGCAGTAGGAGCCCAAGGCCCAGGGCTGGGCGCCAGGGAGGGTGGCCTCAAAGGGGCTTTGCACCCACTGCCACTTAATGTGCTGAGGCAGATGGCACCATGCGAGAACTGAGCCACGGATGGCGCTCCCTCAACTGAGGAGGTGGCAAGGGGCGGACTGAGGCTTCCTTCCAGAGCAGAAGGAGGGACACTTGCTGCTTCTTTTTCACTGTTTCGTGTTTCGATGTCCAGCGGCAGTCACGGGGCCTGGAGCGTGGGAGGGGCTAGGTCAGCACAGTCCAACAGAAAAACAACACAAGCCACATTTGCACTTTAAAATTATTCAGTAAATCACATTTTAAAAAGCGAGAAAAGGAAAAAATAAAAGGGTGACATTAATTCTGACATCGTTGGAGCCCTCTGGTATGTGGTGCTGGAGAGAGCAAGTTTCTGTCTCTCTGTCTCTTTCTCATTCTGTGTCTCTCTGTGTTTCTTCCCTGTCTTTCTCTCTCTTTTTCCTCTGTTCCTCTCTTTCTCGATGCTCTCTCTCTTTATGCCTCTCTGTCTACCTCTCTCTAAATCTGTCTCCATATCTCTTAAAATTAAATTTTTTTCTTATTATAAAAGCAACAAAAATGAACCCGGCACAGGGGTAGAAAATGACAGAAACCGAATGGGCAGAGGAAGCTCTACCTAGATGAGTTAGTGCAGCCAAATTCTTCTGAAGACAAGTTCTTTAAGGAGATGCCGAGAGATGGCAGAGACTAGCCATGAGAAGATGGGAAGGAGAAGACTGTTCCAGGCTCAGGGAACAGAAGGTGCTAAGACCTGAGGCAACGAAGAACTGGCTGAGTTCCAGCAACTGAGAGGGGGTTAAAAAAAAAAAAAAACATCCTGGAGGAGAGTGGTGTGAAGTGAGGAAGGAAAGTAAACAGGGGCAGACGAAATAATGGTAAACAAACACAGCATTGCTATAAAGGTGATTTATCCTTAGGATCAAATCTCACAGGAAATACATAAGGAATAACTGGTCCAGGACAGTTTATAAACTAGTGTCTCATGCTGTCATTTGAAAAAGGGAAAGGGAAACAAAGGAACTAAAAACTCAAATTTTACATGTAATCCTCATGAATTGAAGTGTGAATTTTTTTTTT
Source organism: Pteropus vampyrus (assembly GCF_000151845.1). NCBI lineage: Eukaryota > Metazoa > Chordata > Mammalia > Chiroptera > Pteropodidae > Pteropus > Pteropus vampyrus. Next base: position 5,759,363 of record NW_011888804.1, read on the forward strand.
TTTTCATTTTTAGACACAAAGAAAGAGAAGAAAAAATGAGTGACGGTGACTGACAGTTTGCCTGGAAACTCTAGAAAGAAAAATCATAAGCCATTGGTTAGGTCCTCCTTTGTAATTTTTCACGAAGCTATCTCACCATGATGTGCTAAGGGGACCTAGGAGAGATACCGTCATGAAAAGTCAGAAAGGAGGACCTAATCGGTGGCTAATAAATGAAGTTTTCATAATGGGTGAGTGCTTGGAGACTCTGTGACAATGGGGTATTAGGGCCTCCAATACGACTTACCATTACCTCGTAGACCAATTGCATTGGTCATGTATGATTGTTCTTTGATGGGTAGTGAGTCCTATAAAACATTCTCAACCTATCCCTTGGTACCCCGACCTCCTTACCCTTCTCTGTCTTTCTTTGTATTTCTGAAATTTAAATGTGCATCCAAAATAGAAGAATGTATTTTTTTAAAAATACAGATTCCCAACTCATCTCCCAATAACTTCTGCTGCAGTTTTCCTGGCATGGGGCCCAGGAATCTTCATTTTACCAAGCACCCCCTTCCCAGATGATGACGATGCAAGTGGAGAGCTGATGCTGTTTGATGAAACACTGGTCCAAAGCAGCACTGCCCAACGGCCCTTTCTGCATCCACAGATAGGTTCTATCTCTGTGCTGAACACAGCAGCCACTGACCCCATGTGACTACCAACCACTTGGAATCCGGCTAGTGGAAATGAAAAAGGGAATTTTTAATTTTCATTAATCTTAACTAGCCACATAAGACTAAGAGCATAACAAGCCTTTCTTCCATTAATAAAATTTGGGGCAGTGAACTCCTAGTTAAGGAAACTCTTGATGCTACAGATTTTCGTATGCATAATTATTCATCCCCCAGAATTAAATCGGTTGGAGGATATTTATATATGTATATATGTGCGTGTATATATATATATACACACACACACACACACACACACATGCACATAATACATACACATATTTGGAGAAAGAGAGAGAGAGAAAGCATTTTCCTTTCCCTTTATGTGAGCTTAGCCCTAATTATCATTTCATTCCAGGCTCATCGAAGAGTTTCTTGCTCACTATTTACCATCCCAAGAATACTACCCAGATCCAGTTCCTACTGTACAACAAACATCAGGTAAGGCGGGGCACGGATGCCCCAAAAAAACCTCTTCAAGAAAAACTCAACTTTCCTCATCTCGTGCATTCAATACGTCACAGGCACAACTCCCTTGTGGACCCCAGCTAACCAGAGCTCACTGAGGTCATTGGAAATGAGCTAAAAGAAGGATAAAGCCATGTGGCTCAAGGGTCAGAAGAGATTTACTTACCATATGACCTTGAGCAAGACCCTCTCAACTAGGGACCTCAGTCTTTCCATCTGTAAAACGGAGGCATCTTGGCTAAACAAGTTCAAGTACCCTTTGAATTTTAAAATTCTTTTTTAAAATAACACAATTTACCTACAGATACTCAGGTGATATATTTATATAATTGTTAAGTTTTTATAATCTGTGCATATACACACAATATGTATAGAAAAATATACACATAAAGAAGTCCGGAAGAGTGCATTCCAAAGTGTAACCAAAGTTTAACAAAAGTGACAGCCTCTGGGTAGCGTGTGATCAGCATCTATTGGTTTTGACAACCTGGAACTCCATCTTCAGGTAATCACACCTAATTTCCCTTCTTTCTCTTTCAGTCCATGTGGTTTGAATGGATTTGACTCCCCCTATCCCCTACCTCATAATGGACATGTGACTCAAGCCTGGCCAATAGGAGAACAGTATCCCCCAAGTTGCTCCAGTTGGACACATGACCTAAGTCAGCCGATCAGAGTCAGTCCTGGGTCTTGTCTAGAACTATGAACAAAGGGCTCTCTTCCCTGCAGGAGGAGGTGAGTCTGGAGGTGTCTTGGGGCCATCTTTGGGCAAGGAGTGAGAGAACAACCGTACGCAGAAGAAATAGAGCTAAGAGATTAAGAGAAACAGAGGCTGGTGATCTGCTTTGAAGCTCTAGACCCAGCTGTACATGAAAATATCTCTACCCTGAGCTTTGTAGCCTAGCAAGTCAGTAGATTCCTTTCCCATATCAAGGCCAGGTGGGGTTGGCAGTCACCTGCCACCTTTGTAATTACATATGTGGCTTTGGCCAGTAGAGGAAGAAGATGACCTCCAAGTTTTATTTTGGGGACTTCTATTTTTAGATATTTTTTCACATTAAGTATGCATTTACTTTTTAAAAATACTTTGTTGTCCTTGGTCTTGATGATAAACATTGCTCACATGTGTTGAGCTCTTGCCGTGGATCAAACACGAAACTAAGTGTTCCATGCATTATCTCATTTAGTACTCACTCTCACCCTATAAGGTAGGTATGGTTGTTACAGCATTTTATAGATAGGGAGACTGAGAAGGTAATGCAAACGGTCAAGGTCACACAGGGGGAACTGGACTGGGACCCATGCCTGTCGGTGTCTAAAGAACCAGTTCTATCCTCTCTTTATTCCTGTTTTGTGGCAAAAACATTTGACACAAAGGGTTCTTAATAAAGAGCTGTCTTTACCCCTAGACTCCAAGCTCTCATAAGGAGCCTTGTTCCTTATGAGAACAAGGAACACCCAGCACCTACCCCAGTGCCTGGCACAGAGGGCTCAACAATCGTGTGTTGAATGAATGAGCAAATGAATGAATGAATGAATAGGATGCAATGTCTGAGGTGTGAGGAGGCCCAGGTATATGAAACACTCATTTCAGGCCAACATCTAAAGCATTCCTTCCAGCTTCATCGGGATGTATCTTAACAGCTCAGACATGCTTTCCAGTCGAAAACATTCATTTAATTAGCAGGCATTTTCCAAAACGGATGTGCCTTTCTCAATCACTGTGTCTGCGGCGGCGGACATTTGTTGAAAAGGTGGCCCCCGCCCCCAAACATCAAAGCATGTGCTCCGCAGACCTTTCTCCCCCAATTACTCCCATTGGGGAAGGACAGCCGGGCAGACGAGAAATCGGCCACAACGTGCAAGATGTTTTCCCTTTGTAAAAGGGATGCTTGTGGTGTAAAGTCCTTTTGGGGAGGGAAAAAATATCTACGTCTTTTTTTTTTTTTTTTTTTTTAATATGTGTCTTTTAAAATGTATCTTTTGCCCATATGGACTGCTCACTGCCGACTGCCAAAAATCATTTCTCGTTGAGGTCTAGCTTCCCCTCCCCAAAACTGTAACAAAAACAATCTACAAGATACTGTTTCATTGGGTTTGTTGTATTGCTGATTTTTGTGGCTGCCACGATGGGTACTCTGGTCCTTCCTTGCATTCTGCTTTGGTTTGACCAGTACGACTGAGCTCGACTGGAGACCCTGTGCCTTCTTCTGTCTTGAGTCCCTGCATCGCAGAGCCTGGGACAGCAGTAGCTATGAAGCGAAGAGGGCATTCATATTTTGGCAAGATCGTGCTCCTTAAGAAAAGATGATTCTCCAAGCCCACTGAAGTATAGCTAGAGTTGTTTGGATCAATCTCTCACTGCAAAATCTTCCATAGCCCCCCACTGCCATCTGGATAATGAATGAATGAATGAATGAATGAATGAATGAATGGCTTAGCGTGGCTCGCAGACCTCCATTCTGCCCCTCCTGGGCCCCAGCCAAACAACTTACCTGCAGTTTCCAGCATCTTGCTTCCTCACTTCACCACCAGCTCCTTCGGATGTGCCCTTCCCCACCCCCTGAAACCACCTTTCTGTCTTGCGTTCTTCACCTGGTTAATTCTACTGAGCATCAGGTGCCAGCGGAGATGTCACCTTAGACTTCCTCCAGGAAGTCTTCCCTGCTTCTTCTCTCCACTGCCCAGTGGAAGAATTGAATTAAGCGTCCTCTCTGGCACGATCCTAGCTTACCCCTCCAGCACTGACGGCCCTATTATAAATGTCCATCTCCTTCTCCATCACTCTCACTGGATTCGAACCTCTTAAGGGCTGAGTCTCAGAGCCTGGCATATAATAGGCTCCCACTGAACAGCTGTTGAATGAACAGGACACATCCATGAATAGGGACAGGGAGAGAACATAGCATCCAGGTAGCAACCTATGTGAATTTTCCTCATTAAGATGGTTGAGTTGCAGACTGCTAAACATGGTAAGGAAGGCAGGTAAATTCCAACCCTTACCCCCAACCCCAAGGTGCACAGAAAATTAACTCTCCCCTACCATGGTCCCAGCAAGGAAACCAACTTGTACCTACAACATAACTCCAGCCAAACGGTTCTGCCCACAGTTTCCCAAGCAAGCCAACTTTGTTCCACAGCCTGATCCAGTGAGACAAGCCACTTGGAATGAGCCTTCAAGGTCACGGAGAAGGCTGGGTCAGACGAGGAGGCAAAACGTACAAGAGGGCGGAGATTCTTGGACTGCGGTGCTCTCTGTCTTCGACTTCAGGTTCTGAGTTACATTCCTGTCCAGCAATTGCCAAAGAGCCAGGGCTGAGTCATAAGGACACAGTGGGAGAAAGGTGGCAAAGAATCTTAAAAATGGGAAGTCTTTTCCCTCCAAATCGCAGGGTCCCAGGAAGACACCATTTCACCCTGTCTTTGATCCGTGCCACATGGTTCTTGATCAGGTGAATAGGCTTTGTTTTTTTTCCTGCTGTGTGACACTTGTGGTGCAAAGCTCACTGCTAAACAAGAATTATTGGCTTCTCTCAGCCTTCACCTACATGGCATCTCCTTAGGATAGAAAGTTTATACTTCTGTTTCTCAGTACGTCAACCTTCTCTTCCCTGGGCCATTGCTCTAAGCAAGTCCAAGTGCACCTCTGGCTCAGTGGGTTTTCCTCATTAACAGAGAACCCTTTCTTGCCTCAAAATGTATGCCTGGCAACCATGCTTAGCTATCCTAGTATGAAGCTCCCTCTGGCAGGTGTTTGCACGTGACCTCTGCAGCTTTCAGGCTGTGTGATCTTGGGCAAATGACCTAACCTCTTTAAGACTTAGTTTTCTTGTCTCTAAAATAAGACAATGGCAGACCTCTCTCATGGCTTTTCGTGAGGACTGAAGGAGAGGACACGTGCATAGCGTCGTGCATGGCTCCTGGCTTTAACAAAGCACCTATCCCCAGCAGTGGACCCATGCCTGTCGGTGTCTAAAGAACCAGTTCTATCCTCTCTTTATTCCTGTTTTGTGGCAAAAACATTTGACACAAAGGGTTCTTAATAAAGAGCTGTCTTTACCCCTAGACTCCAAGCTCTCATAAGGAGCCTTGTTCCTTATGAGAACAAGGAACACCCAGCACCTACCCCAGTGCCTGGCACAGAGGGCTCAACAATCGTGTGTTGAATGAATGAGCAAATGAATGAATGAATGAATAGGATGCAATGTCTGAGGTGTGAGGAGGCCCAGGTATATGAAACACTCATTTCAGGCCAACATCTAAAGCATTCCTTCCAGCTTCATCGGGATGTATCTTAACAGCTCAGACATGCTTTCCAGTCGAAAACATTCATTTAATTAGCAGGCATTTTCCAAAACGGATGTGCCTTTCTCAATCACTGTGTCTGCGGCGGCGGACATTTGTTGAAAAGGTGGCCCCCGCCCCCAAACATCAAAGCATGTGCTCCGCAGACCTTTCTCCCCCAATTACTCCCATTGGGGAAGGACAGCCGGGCAGACGAGAAATCGGCCACAACGTGCAAGATGTTTTCCCTTTGTAAAAGGGATGCTTGTGGTGTAAAGTCCTTTTGGGGAGGGAAAAAATATCTACGTCTTTTTTTTTTTTTTTTTTTTTAATATGTGTCTTTTAAAATGTATCTTTTGCCCATATGGACTGCTCACTGCCGACTGCCAAAAATCATTTCTCGTTGAGGTCTAGCTTCCCCTCCCCAAAACTGTAACAAAAACAATCTACAAGATACTGTTTCATTGGGTTTGTTGTATTGCTGATTTTTGTGGCTGCCACGATGGGTACTCTGGTCCTTCCTTGCATTCTGCTTTGGTTTGACCAGTACGACTGAGCTCGACTGGAGACCCTGTGCCTTCTTCTGTCTTGAGTCCCTGCATCGCAGAGCCTGGGACAGCAGTAGCTATGAAGCGAAGAGGGCATTCATATTTTGGCAAGATCGTGCTCCTTAAGAAAAGATGATTCTCCAAGCCCACTGAAGTATAGCTAGAGTTGTTTGGATCAATCTCTCACTGCAAAATCTTCCATAGCCCCCCACTGCCATCTGGATAATGAATGAATGAATGAATGAATGAATGAATGAATGGCTTAGCGTGGCTCGCAGACCTCCATTCTGCCCCTCCTGGGCCCCAGCCAAACAACTTACCTGCAGTTTCCAGCATCTTGCTTCCTCACTTCACCACCAGCTCCTTCGGATGTGCCCTTCCCCACCCCCTGAAACCACCTTTCTGTCTTGCGTTCTTCACCTGGTTAATTCTACTGAGCATCAGGTGCCAGCGGAGATGTCACCTTAGACTTCCTCCAGGAAGTCTTCCCTGCTTCTTCTCTCCACTGCCCAGTGGAAGAATTGAATTAAGCGTCCTCTCTGGCACGATCCTAGCTTACCCCTCCAGCACTGACGGCCCTATTATAAATGTCCATCTCCTTCTCCATCACTCTCACTGGATTCGAGCCTCTTAAGGGCTGAGTCTCAGAGCCTGGCATATAATAGGCCCCCACTGAACAGCTGTTGAATGAACAGGACACACCCATGAATAGGGACAGGGAGAGAACATAGCATCCAGGTAGCAACCTATGTGAATTTTCCTCATTAAGATGGTTGAGTTGCAGACTGCTAAACATGGTAAGGAAGGCAGGTAAATTCCAACCCTTACCCCCAACCCCAAGGTGCACAGAAAATTAACTCTCCCCTACCATGGTCCCAGCAAGGAAACCAACTTGTACCTACAACATAACTCCAGCCAAACGGTTCTGCCCACAGTTTCCCAAGCAAGCCAACTTTGTTCCACAGCCTGATCCAGTGAGACAAGCCACTTGGAATGAGCCTTCAAGGTCACGGAGAAGGCTGGGTCAGACGAGAAGGCAAAACGTACAAGAGGGCGGAGATTCTTGGACTGCGGTGCTCTCTGTCTTCGACTTCAGGTTCTGAGTTACATTCCTGTCCAGCAATTGCCAAAGAGCCAGGGCTGAGTCATAAGGACACAGTGGGAGAAAGGTGGCAAAGAATCTTAAAAATGGGAAGTCTTTTCCCTCCAAATCGCAGGGTCCCAGGAAGACACCATTTCACCCTGTCTTTGATCCGTGCCACATGGTTCTTGATCAGGTGAATAGGCTTTGTTTTTTTTCCTGCTGTGTGACACTTGTGGGGCAAAGCTCACTGCTAAACAAGAATTATTGGCTTCTCTCAGCCTTCACCTACATGGCATCTCCTTAGGACAGAAAGTTTATACTTCTGTTTCTCAGTATGTCAACCCTCTCTTCCCTGGGCCATTGCTCTAAGCAAGTCCAAGTGCACCTCTGGCTCAGTGGGTTTTCCTCATTAACAGAGAACCCTTTCTTGCCTCAAAATGTATGCCTGGCAACCATGCTTAGCTATCCTAGTATGAAGCTCCCTCTGGCAGGTGTTTGCACGTGACCTCTGCATCTTTCAGGCTGTGTGATCTTGGGCAAATGATCTAACCTCTTTAAGACTTAGTTTTCTTGTCTCTAAAATAAGACAATGGCAGACCTCTCTCATGGCTTTTCGTGAGGACTGAAGGAGAGGACACGTGCATAGCGTCGTGCATGGCTCCTGGCTTTAACAAAGCACCTATCCCCAGCAGTCGTCATCCCTGCACTGGGGTGAACCGCCTTCTTGGATGAGGGCTTGCATTAGACCACCATCTTTTCCATCTCAGATTTTGTAATCCTAAAGCGGTAGGCTGAATAAACAAAAATAGATGTTTCTGTCTTATGTAAATGGAGAGCCTCAGAAAATGCAAACGAGACAAAGAACTGATTCACTTCGACTCCAGGATGTATCGTGAAGAAGTTTTGTTTTTTGTTGTTAATACATTCCTGATAGCCACTTGTTTCCTGGTTATTCGCCTCTTTGGCTCTGATTGGCTGAGTTCCAGTTTCTTGAGGTTTTTACTGCATTTGGAAGCTATGTTATGAAAAACGTGAAGCCTCTACAAAAATGAAAACTTCCTCTTCTTCCCCTTTTCTCCCCAGAGTGTGCTGGCCAAATACCCCTCGGATTTGGAGGACCGTCCAATTTCAAATGCTTTGTAGCAATGATTCCATAACCATCAGTTGTCCCAGAAATTATAGCATCTAGGCATCTAAACTGTAATTCACTGCCTTGCCTCTCACACTGAGACATGGTCAGGAAAAAGCCTTTGATGTTCCCTGCCTCCCCAGTTTTCGATTCAGATCATTGTCTCATATCCACGGTATAGCTTGCTTATCCCTTCATCCAGAACTCCCACCATCCAACCATTACCTTCTCCACTTCTAAGAATGTCACGCACACATACACAAATGCATGCACACGCACGCATGGTCATTCTTCTCTCCCTGCATCACGGGCCTCCCCATCCTTACAACCCAGGCTCAACAGAAACTTCGGTTAAAAGGTTTGAGAAAAACCAAAATGCCTTTCATTACCGAAGGGTGTGTGAAGGTGTTTTAATTACACCACCAACCAAAGAATCCATGTCTTCCCGAATGCCTGAAAAGTTCTGGATAATCTTACAAAGTCATGGTCTTGTTTTCTGCATGATGGAGGCAGGCCAAGATACACCCACACCGATACATGGCTCTTCTTTAGGTCTGGTAAGCTTTTCAACAGCAAGCTAGCCCCACGACCTGCAAACGCAGCTCGTTGGCCTGGTTACTTTTCTCCTTCCCTAGGTCTCTTGATGATATTGTCAACTACCCAGAAACAGCCCCAAAGTGCCGGTCCACAGTCTTATGGGAAAGCCCAAGGACAGCAATAAAATCAGGCTTAGGAGTAGTAACCAGGGGTGGGGTGCCATCTGCTGGCCACTTTGATAAGACAGCTTCCTGCTTCTCAACACACACTAAGGAAATGTTTATTTCAAAGCTGCAGAAAGAATTTGATGGTCGCTTCAGGCACAGGAACAAACGATTTTTACTGTATTAATATCTTACTATTGGGAATAGGCATTTAGAAACAACGCCTCCTTTTCTTTCACTTTTTTCAGATATTTAAAGGCAAAATCTGAGATCTGGGAGAGATCGACTGCTTACAATTGCTTTTAGTATTGTTGTTGCTGTACAGTGTTATATTGGTGAATAATAAATATAAACTCTTTGGAATTTTGGTTTCACACACTCATAATCAAGACCCCTAAATCAGCATATCACAGTTTGCAAAAGGATTTATGATGCTCGGCAAGTTTATGAGAACTTAAGACAACAAAGGCAAAAAAAAAAAAGAAGAAGAAGAAAAATAAAACTGAAATGGATGAGCCCGTTTCCAAAGGAGCAAAAATACGACTAACGGATGTGTAGTTTTGTGATTAGGGTGAAATGTTTCACGTGAAAAGAAGCATTTCTACTTAAGCTCAAAGGGCTCGTTTTTTCCCCCCAGGATATATTTTTGTAGTCTACTAAAATCCAGAGAAAATACTGGATGTTCTCCTTTTCAAAATTTTTGCCTATTCTAAGAAAGAA
>NW_011888804.1:5770957-5771908 GCF_000151845.1 Pteropus vampyrus
AAAAAGAAACATTTACCAAGCTGTTTTATCTTTGTGTGTTTCCCTATTTAAAGCTTTGTGTCCTTGGTACCGAAATTAAACATTACATATGGAACACAGACAGAAGAAGGGAAAAATAGTTGGTTTCCTTTTTTCATTTCCTTTGTTGGAATACTGGCTTGGAACATATGAAGAGAAAATGGTTGCAAAGTTGGAGAATTTTTCTTTCAGCAACGATCAAACTAGCAGCCTCTTTCAGCAAAACTTCTTAATGTCACAGTGCCCCCTGGAGTACCGCCTGGAAGAGACCCTAACTTCCACTAACTTCCCCACTCTTGTTTTTCTTACAATGAGGAGGGGAGGGGGGAAGAAGGGGACTGGAAAAATTTTAAACAATCTCAGCTCTTTTGAAGAGCTGCCACCGGCCAGGGGAGAGGAGGGTTTCGAGAAATAACTTCCGATTTATTTCGGATAGTTAGGAGAAGGGGGGAAGGAGAAAATAAAACCTTTCTCTTCATTTTTTTTTTCCTTCCCCCTTACCCTCTTAATCCTATTTTAGTTGAGGTCTGACCTTGGAAATTTCCAAAAGACTTTAATCTCCTGTACTCCAAATTGCTAAAGGGAGCTGAAAGAGAGAGTATGTGGATGCGGGTAAAGGCGGCTTAAAATTGTTTATTTATGAATGGGTGAGATTTTCTTGATAGTAAGAATGTTAACTAGTTCATTAGGCGCTCTCTGTAAATTCAGGTTTTTTTTTTTCCTTTTCATCCACTCCCCCACCACCGTTTTTTTTGTTTTTTTTTTTTTTTTCCCAGACAATTACATACGATAATTAAAACTCATTGGAGAAAAATTATCAGAATTTATGAATACCGGGTCTGGGCAGAGCTGACCCACTCAAACGTTAATATTCTCAGATAGTTAGGAAATGCCATTTGATATTTTCTATAACTACATCGCTGTTCTGCAACC
>NW_011888804.1:5772898-5810567 GCF_000151845.1 Pteropus vampyrus
GAGTATGTGGATGCGGGTAAAGGCGGCTTAAAATTGTTTATTTATGAATGGGTGAGATTTTCTTGATAGTAAGAATGTTAACTAGTTCATTAGGCATCCACCCTAAATTCAGGTTTTTTTTTTTCCTTTTCATCCACTCCCCCACCACCGTTTTTTTTTTTTTTTTTTTTTTTTCCCCAGACAAATACATTCGATCATTAAAACTCAGCTGAGAAAAATGATCTTAAGCTATGCCTTCCGCCTCTGGGCAGAGCTGACCCACTCAAACGTTAATATTCTCAGATAGTTAGGAAATGCCATTTGATATTTTCTATAACTACATCGCTGTTCTGCAACCCCTGACTCTACCAGAGGAAACAAATTACTTCATGTCAAAGGAAAGGCGTGGGGGGAGAAAACAAGAGAAAGAGTCATTTCCATAAATATTTTTTGCGATATAAAAGAAATCCAGGCACTACGCAGATCTCAAATTTGGGGAGGTATGAACTCATTGAAATCATTAAGTATTTCATTTTTCAGATGAAAGGCTCTCATTTTGCGTTACCGTGTAGAGTTCTGATGTAATTTGAAGTGTCACTTTGGAGGGGGTTTGGTGATTAAGTCTTTTTCATTTCTTTCATTAAAGGGCCAATTTTCCTGATGTGGGTTATAACTTCGTTCCAATCTGAAATTTCACCCACCCTCACTCCCCCCTTGAAAAGGGACTATATGTATGACTGATTTTGAAAGAATAACAAATCCAGTTGTATACTTATTTTTTGTAACTGCTTTTGATTTTATTGACCTACGAAATGCAGAAACCACTTCACTATCATTCTAAAGGTCCATTTTAAATCACGAGATACGTCAAGGTATAATTACTCATATTTAAAACATTTTGTAATTATAAGAAGAATTAAAAATGGCTTTTAAAAAAAAACGGACTATTGGAAGCAATTGACTCTCAAGAAATGTCTGCTTTTTATAAAGTTTATAATTTTCCAGTAAATTCTTTTAAGGTAATAAACATCTTAAACATAAAGAACCTTAAAAACCACCCACCCCATCTGTCACCACAAATACACAAACAGAAAGAAAAAAAAAACAGCCTAAAGTCTTTTAAAATATGCATTTTTTAAAGACTTCAGAGACAAAAATATTTTTCAGGAAATGTCAAACATGAACATCCACATAATATCTACATGAAATAATAAATCAAAATCAGCTTTTTTTATCTGACAAAACATAATAAATGGGTTCAGAACATTATTTTTGTGCATGTTTTTTTAGCTCTCCAAAACACCCAATAATAGATAATGCCCTATTGGGAAAGATAATGTGTGTTTTCTTATAACTTGGTGGGAAAAAATATTTTTTTAGTCTTTTAAAGGAAATTAGATATATATTTGGAGTGTGTGTGTTGGGGGGGCGGTATAATGTTTCACCGTGATACAATCCGACAAAAACCCAGGAAATTCGCAGTCCAACTGATGCTCTGCTAAAAATTCACACCATTGTGCCCCTTAACCGACAACAGATTTAAGAGCCCAGAAGGTCTGGGTGAACTTCTTATTTCCTGACTTCCAGCCTCTCATGTCCAAACACCAAATTGTTATTTAAACATCAGCCGGACTTAGAAGGGTTGCCATCTTTTTTTCTTCCTTTGTTTCCCCATAGATATTTTACACCTTTGCTCGTCCTTGTTTCGCATCGCCCGAAATGTACATATTCCATTTTAACCCCAGTGACTGATAATGCTTTTGGGGAGAATGGAAATCCTTTTTCAATCAGAAGAGCATTTAACAAGAGAGGAGAAGAATCATAGAATCGTGGAGTTTCAGAGCTGAGGTGAAATCTAGGATATAGAGCAAATCAAAAAGAAAAGATCTGTCAAGCAAAAAGGTGGAGAAGGGGGTATGGGGGGGAACCCCCAGATTTGTCAATGGAGATCTTTCGGGCTACGCTTAGAGAAACATTAACCGTCAAGGAGTCACGCCTTTGTGAGAGTTTCAGTTACAAAATCAAATTACAGAACCCAGCACGCTGTCAGGAGCGCTTGCTAAATGTTTAAGCCCTGGAGTTCCACACCATTTGTGGACTCCAGACCATTAATTTACTACTGGATTGTTAATTACAACGGAGTAATGGAAAACCAGGCTCGTAGATTTTATGGACACCGCTTCTGTGCAAGTGACTGTTGCTAGTTTCAGGGACTAAAAGCTTAAACTTTAACTGCATTTTAAGTATTTGGGACTGGGGTGTAAGGGGGGGAGGACCTGTGAGTACATGCTTTGAGCAGGTAAGCAGTTAGTTATTAAAATGTGCTTTGAAGCTCTCTCTTGGTGGATGTCTGCATATTTTAAGGGTCCCAACAAAAAAAAAAATTTTTTTTAACTTTTTTTTTTTTCCTAAATGCACCTAATTTGGATCTCGTTGAATTTTCTGCAGGCACTGATGCTGGAATATTTTGGTGAATTTAATTTCCCCAAACCCCCTGTAGGAAAGAAAAGAAACTCTTTCTTAAAGAGATTTAGAAAGGGAAGAAAATTCCTTTTTCAAAGGCTTAGGGGAGAGTGGGGTGGAGGAAAGAAGTGGTAAGGAGGCTTTATTTTCTAAAGCTCAAATTCCAAAAGAGAAGGCCCGTCTACGCTAGAACTGAAACTCATTTACCTGAATTCCTTTGTCACCGCTTGGCTCTTGACTATTAAATGATTCTTTTCACTAGCCAATAAAACCAAATCGAAAGCGTGTTTTGGGTGGAGGGTGGTGCCAGGCGGTCCCCCACAAGTGGAAAGCCAACTCTCTGTGCTGTGTTTGTTTTGCTTTCCCCCAAGAGGGTTTTCAGAGAGGGAGCTGGGGTTTGGGCCACCGTACTTGGGACCCAGTCTGATGGGGAGAAATGGGGGACTCATGGGCTCCTGTCTGTGAACTAAACTGCCTCTTCAGTATCACCTAGGAAGGAAAGAGAAAGTGCCTGCCTCTCAGCCAGGTCGGCAAACCGGTAGCCTACGCTGTCTCTTTGTTTGCCTCTCAGAGGCTGTTTTAGGATCTCTGCCAAGGCAAAGAGTCGGGAACCTGTTTGTTACTCTTCAGAAAACAGCTCCGACTTTCTGCACCTTTTTTAAACAACAGCGATGGTCACTGCCTTCCACCCTACACGTTAGAGAGGATGTGTGTAAAAGATCTGGGAATCCTTAAAAGCAAGAAGCTATATAAAAATACAGAGGTTTTAAAAAACACCTTACGACAGCCCCCTATCTCCCGTTCCTGGCATCCTGTTGGTTCGGATGGCAAAGAATGTCTAAGAGAACTGCAGAGAAACTGCTTAAGAATTACGACTGATGAGTAAAAGTAGCCCACACAGAGTCAGGCAGCTAACAGCCAATATTTAATTTTAATAGAGGTAAGAGATGTTCAAACTCTTTCCTCCCATCTTTAAATTTGAAAGGGTTTTTCCCCCCTTCTTTTATTGTAGGACACCCAAGCAGAGGGAGAAATGAAGATAGGACAAATCTGCTCAGTAATTACTGGCCCCGGATTGTCTGTGCTCGAGGGGGTTTTTGAGGCCTTGTTTCTAGTCTCTTTCCAAGATTATGACATGCACCCAATTGAAAAATGGATGGACTAAAGCTTTCCGCTGTTCTCCTGTCCAAATTGGATTGGTTACCCAATTTGACTGAGTGCTTAGAAATTAGTCAATAAGGCAACTAATTAATAATTCGACCGAGGGTGAAAAGTCGATTTCTCAGCTGCACAAAGATGTAAGTCGGGGGACATCTTGAGGCACCCAGTGACATAATTCCAGCAATACCTCGTTGCACTGAAAATCTGCAGTTAAAACAGGAATGCTGGTCTCAGTTCACTTGATATTGGGCTCTTTCTTCCTAGTGGAATGGTACAGTGGAGGGAAATGATGTGCAGAGAAAATGAAAGGCTGTGAGAGGTTTTTAATTTAACACAACATGTGGTCATAATATATTCTATATGACCTATATTTATAAGCCCTATTGCATGATAATGTGGTCATAATCATGATGTAGCAAGTGTTTATTTACTATGTCCTAGGGACTGTGCTAAGTAAGTTCCCTTAAATCAGTATCTTATTTAATCCTTATGGTCTCACAATAAGGTAGACACTATCATCCCCATTTTACAGATAAGGAAACTGAGGCCCAGAGAGTTCAGCCACTTATCAACCAAGATCATGTGACAGTAGAGAATATAGTTAAGACTTTGAACTCAGACCCACAGATTTTAAATCTTGCTTTCCTATTCCTCTTCTCTATGAGCACGGGGGAAGTTAACCAGCAGACTTGTTGCCAATTTTCTTACTGCCTCAAGGAAAACTGAATGGCTTTTAAGACGGGCCCTAATTTGCTGGGCAGCTGTGGACAAGACACGTGCCTCTGAGCCTCAGTTTCCCCTGGACAAAGTCAGGGATGTCTCCTAACAGTGGGTCCATAAAATAACCTCAACATTGCACACTCCTGGCTCTACCAAGAAACGTGTTTTTAAGAAACCATCGGACATTTTCTCTGAACCCAGAGATAGCAAAACTTGAGACGATGCTAGGACTTTTTTTTTTAAATCTGGAATGGACCTTAAGAGATCATTTAGAGCAGTTTCAGGATCTAGTTGTTGAGAACTAAAGCAGCCTGAGTTTGATTCGTGACCTATCACTCACCGGAAAGTGAGGCTTCACCCCTCTGAGCCTCGGTTTCTCCACCTATAAAACTGGAATAATCGTTTTCATAACACAGCAGGTACTCGAATGACATTGTGCCATTCAGCATCACACTGATGAGATGGTGTAGGAACTTAACTCTTGTTTATACCAATTAGCCCGTGGTAAAAGTGGTTCTGTGATACGTCGTTCCACTTAAAGTTGCAGAACCTATGGACGACATTAAGGGAGGCCCGACTCTACATGTGTCCATACCTTGTAGGATTGCTGTGAGGGTTAGATAAGAAAACCCTTTAAACAGTGCTCAGTAAGTGGTCCCAGAATAAGGACGATGATGGTGACAGTGACAAGGGTGCTGACGGTGACAGTGAAGGTGGTTACGGTGAAAATGGTGATGAAGATGATGACAGTGACGGTGGAGGTGATGATGGAGTGAAGGGGACGATGATGACATTAATCGAACCAGATTACAGCTTCAGAAATTGATGCCCCAAAGTCACATACTAATAACCAGCCCAGCCAAACCCTGGACACCTATCTCCCCAGGGCTGCTGCCCTGCGTCCTCCTCACCCCCAGGCTAAAAATAAGCGGAGGAGGAGGAGGAAGAGGAGGAGGATTTGGCTGTCGGAGACTGGGAACCGTGGGCCATGGCTGAAATCAGCAGCGCTGGCCTTCCCGCCACCCTCAGCTCCTTTTACAATGCCAGGGAAATCGCTCCGTCCTCACCAGACCTCGTTCACTGCCTTTTACGGGTGATGCCACCTCCAGAAGCTTAACCGAGGAGAGCGAAGGGAAGGAGGTGCCTTCCGGAAGGCTGCCCTTTCACCAATAAGCTCCCAGTGATCCCACTGCAGCTGGCCCCGCACTGCATTTTGAGAAATTTGCCCTCGGGGATTGATTTACGTTCTGGTTTCAGCCCAAGAGATAAAAGAACCTATTGAATTCGTCAACCGAGTTTTCCAGATGGGGCTAAGTGGTTCCTCAAGGGACTTGTGATCAAGACTATGAGAAACCAGAGTTGAAGGGAAAGAGGAGAATGAGAGAGGGGAGAAAAATACTTATATTTCATGCCAAGTAGTAGTAGCAGAATTGATATTTTAGGTCCGCACACATCCACAAAGAGCACTGAGCTTCTCTAAGAATGAGAGAGAACTGGTTTGGGGACTGAGCGGGGCCCTGCCATCAAGGCATAGCTGTCCCAGCACCCCAAAACTAACCAACAAGAGGAAGAGGTGATGCTGTCTACCTTGAGGATCCACAGCAAACATTGCTAACAGAGAGTGGCATTCTCCACCCAGCCACAACAGCCTCCCAAGGCTTCTCAGACACAGAGCTCTAGGCAGCCATGAGCAATCAATCAGAGTGGACACAGGGATGAAAACGATGTTCCCCTTGGCATGTGTGAGCAAGACCAGTAAACGATTCATAAGGTCTTATGCCTGCCGAAAAAGCCATTGAGTGGCTAGGTCAGGGGAGGGGTTATCCTACATAAACCAGGTGGGGACTGTAGGATTTAGGCCTCCCAGCCTAATCACATTTCAAATATTATGGGTAATATTTCATTGATTGATTGATTTGTTCATTCGTTCATCTACTCACTCATTTATTCATCCATCCATTTACTCATTTACTCACATATTTATACATCCATTCATTCATTCACTCATTTATTCATTCATCCATCCATTCATTTACTCAATTATTCATCCACTCACTCATTCGTTTTCTCATTTATTTATCCCCTCACTCATTCACCCCCTCAATCATTCATTCATTTCCTCTGCCATGCATTTTTTAATTCAACCTATATTTACTCATTGTGCTTTCTATGTGCCAGGCACTGTCCTAGATACTGAAGATGTAAAAATGAATAAAAGACAACCAGCTCTGTCTACATGGAGCTTACAATCTCATAGAAAAAAACTAAACTTAATAATGACACGATGATTTCTTTCCGATTATGATCATTGCAACAAAGGAGAAATACTGGATACTTTGAGAGCATAGATCAGGGACTCAGCCTAGTAGGGAAAGTGAGGGAGGGAATCAGGAAAATTTTCCCAGAAGAAATACTTAAAGATGAGGGGTGAACTTGACAAAAAAAAAAAGGGGAAAGGGTTTCCAGGTGGAAGGAATGGCTTCTGCAAAGGCCTGGAGGTGGATAGAAGCTTAGCACCTTGCTGAAAATGAGAGACAGTCAGAGGAATCGGAGTCTGGACAGTGCAGGAAGGAGTGACACTCGTTGATGCTACAAACATGGGTCTGAGTGTGACCTGCGCCTACTAAAACACTTCAGGGGCTGCCTCCTGCCTTCACAATGAACTCCAAACCTCTCACCATGTTCTGGCTCTGCTTACCTTTCCACCTCTCCCCATGCCAGCCTTTCTCTCTGAAGACACTCAATCCAGACTGAACGTCCCACAGGAGCAGAAACCAAGAGGGTTCTGCTTCCTGCTGCATCCCCAGTGCCAAGGGTCTTGGCACAATGCCAGATACCTAAATGAACTTGATAAATATTGTAAAAGTACAAATGAAGGATTGATTCTTTGACACTCCCCCCCCCCACCCTTGGCACAATGTCTGGCACAATGCGCTGGAAGTTTAAACGCTGGAAGAGAGGACAGAGGAAAGGGGAAGGGTGAGAGAGAAGGAGGGGAAAAAGGAGGAAGGAAGGTAGAAAGAAGATAGGAAGATAGGAAGGAAGGAAGGAAGGAAGGAAGGAAGGAAGGAGGGAGGGAGGGGGAGAGGGAGGAAAGGAGGGAAGGAAGATGGATGGCGGGAAGGGAAAGATCTGATGTGAGTATTGGGAAATGGTCACGCCATAAACCAAGGTCCCCAAAGCTCTAATTTCCATACAAAAAAGACCGTCATTCTAAACCACTTCAAGAACAAATTACATTATGAAAAGAAAAACCATTGAGCCTCGGTCAGCCTGGCAATGCAAGGTCCAGCAGTGACAAGGAGAAGGCCTGACTCCCAGCAAGATAGGTGGGGCCTGTTTGGAGGCTTTAAGCCAAAAGGCATTTTTTGTGGCCTGGTAATTTCTGAAAGCTCTTGGCGAGGCTAACTGGCTCCAGGCTCAGTCTCCTGCAAAGCTGTCGCCTTTGCAGTTCTTTGGTTCCGCCTCATGTACCTAGCACAGGTCGAGCTACCTGGTGTGCCTCAGTTTCCCCACCTGTAAAATGAAGTGATTAAGTTAGATCACCTCTAATCCAACCCCTAACACCGTGAGTCTCTTTAGAGTCTATTCTCGGGATTCCTTTCTATCCACCCACTTCAATTCCCAAAATATTATTAATAATAATGATGATGGTGATGATAACAGTAATTATTATTATACTAGCTACCACTTCTTGAACCGCTTTTTATTTCATCTTAGAACAGTCACATAAGGCAGATCGATGGTCTCTATTTCACACGTGAGCAAGCTGAAGTTCAGAGAGGTCATACATCTTGCCGCGAGTAACACAGCCAGTAAAGGGAAAAGCTGGGAATTCTTCTCAGACACCTCTAAATCCAAAGCCCTCGTCCCCCCACCTTTACCCACAACTCTAGCAGGTCGTGGCAGGGCCAGTGTTTACCAAACACAAACACTGTCCCCTTGTCAGTGTGCAAGGTGGGTCGGAACACCGTGATCGTCTCTCCAGCCTCCTGTTTTCCTTTATTTCTGGAAAAGCTGTCTTTCACACGCACCCAGGGGCTTCGGCGATGTTCCTCCTCCATTCTGCTTGTGGTCGACAATGAACCACATACACGACAGTGGTCCCACACGTTATAACGGCCCTGAAAATTTCTTCCTGCCTAGTGACACCGCAGCTGTTGCAAGCTCACGCAATGCATTACTCACGCGTTTGTGGTGACGCTGGAGATGCCGGTGCAAACAGACCTACTGCGCTGCCAGTGGTGTAAAAAGATAACACAAAGAACTATAGCAGTAGGCGACACTGTCCAGGTTTGCGTAAGTCACACAACCACGACATCGCCTAGGGATGCGTTTCTCAGAAAGAAAACTCCTCACTCTGCACCCCTTCACCCTTCACCCCCGCACCCCTCAACTCGCCCCCCCCCACCTACATTAGGCTGCGCATGGCAATAGTTCTGATAGAACCACCAATCACACAATTCCCTCAATGGCAGTGGTCACGTGCGGCCTAGGTCACCTGTCCCACGCCTGCACTGTAGTAGTATAGTACGTCACACCGCAGCCACAGCGATTGATGATTGGTTCAAGTTGTGGACATGTGACCCAAGACAGCCAATCAGAGCCCTCCCCTGGTCTTAAGTCGGGAGAGGCTTTTCTCTTGCTTCTAGAGCTGCTCATCTAGAGATGATGGAAGCTTAGGGTTTGCTGCGGCTTTGCCCCACCACCACCCTACACCGTGTCATGAAAGCCCGTGTAAAAGAGAAGAATATGGCCAACAGAGAAGCCGAGAGGAGAGGGGGAGACAGGAAGCCCTCACTCCATGGAGGCGTTGCCCAAACCGACTGCATACCTGTCCTTCCCAGTTGCTGAGCCAGTATGGGTTTGAGCTATGATTCTGTCCTTGCAACCAACAGAGTCTTGACTACGAGAATGTTTTTAACAGGCATTGAGTAGTTGCGACCATATCCCATCACACAGACACAGACACACGCACTACATCTACAAAGAAACTTTAAACAGACCTGGAAATGGGCATTAGAGAGAAAAAGAGGCAAGGGAGAAGTATTGAGGAAAAAAGAGACCCAACATTGCCACTTCCTTCCAGCTCGGCCTCGGACCCATATCGTAGCTTGTGCAATGAGGTCTGTGGGTGTGCGTTTCCCCAGAAAATCATGGCTACCTTTATATGTTCTACCGTAGCTCATGTAACCCTCATAACGACCTGGAAAAATGAAATAGCAATGTCCATTTTGCAGGGGAGGAAACTGAGGCATAGAGCAATTAAACTGCCACATAATAAGTAGCAGAACCTGGGGTTTTGAACTCAGATTTCTGTCATTTTAATGTATCTCTCTTTAAAAATAATAATAATAATAAAACTACATGAAGCCGTCTCCCCCATCAATGACATACTGGTTCGGATACCAGCACTTTCTCTGGAGTTTTCCCTCTTCTCTCTCTGCTCTGATATGTCAAGGGGGTTGCCTGAGCCTAGAAGGTCTGGAATTAACCCCAGGCACATCCCAACACATCAGACGTTTCCTTTGGCCGCTCCCAGGTTCGCAGGTAGTTTGATCCTAAGAAGAAATACTCCCAGGGCAGTGGCCGCCTCTCCTTCCAGGAGCCAGTGCCTGTGTGTGTGTTGGGAGCAGTTAGGTCAGCATATTTGTTCATACAAAGGCAAAGATATGAAAATGAGGGTGTCTGATGGATCTGGAATAAAGCAGGACAGAGGCCTTTGAAAGCAGAGAGGATGAGAAGAATGACAGATAATATTCTTGTCACTTACGCTGCTTTGAACCCCTAATTCAAAAGTGCTTTTAACCCTGTGCTCAGCATTACTTTTCATCCTAGGGCAGAGAGACAGAGGTTTTGATGGCCCTGATTTTCAGTTCAGTTGCTGAGTCAAGAAAAAGAAAAAACAGAAATTAGGAGCCAGTCAATCCTCCTTTTTTTTTCATAGCAATCTGTCCTTAGGCTATCTATTCACCCAATATTTATCGAGCACCTATGCACCAGTCATCGCTCTAGGCACCGAGAACACAGCTATGAACAAGATAGACTTTCCCAATGGCGTAGACCTGATCACGTCATGCTCCCTGCCTAAAGCCTTCAGTGGCTCCCCACTGCCCACATGACCAAGTCCAAAGGCCTCCATACAGTGTACAAAGCATCTCATCGTCTGGTCTCTTCCATTTCACTGCTTTCACTTGCTCCCCATCCACTCCCGCTTCCAATCTACACTGTGGCTATACCAAAATTCTTTCCACGCCCCAGCCCCCAGGCATTTAAGCCTGCTGCCCACTTCCTCAGAGCGGTCTCACACCACCCAGTCACTGGCTACCTCGCGCTTCCTCATCCTTCGGCATAGATGTCACCTCTTCAGGAAGCGTCCTTGACCCCCTTCCCCAGCAGTGTTAAGCAGTAAATGATATTGTTGTTTTGTAGGTCTCGCTTCTCTTTTCCTCTTCTCTAGTAACAGAAAACCCTCCCTGCTTTGGAGAACACATTTGATGGACTTCAGGTGGGGCTACCCTGGGCCCCTGTGCCAGCCAAGGGTAACGTGAGCCTGGGCTGTCACTCAGCTGAGTATCACTGAGACTCCACTCATCCCTAAGAGCCATATGAGAAAGACAGACCTGTCTGCTTCACTGATCTGACTTCAGCACCTCACGCGGGTAGCTAGATAACAGGTGGATTACCAACAAACACATTCTAAATAGATGAAAGAAGAGAACTTAAAAATTGCTTTTGAATTTGATCAAGTGAAAAATAGCTGGTTTCTCCCACCGAAAATTCCTATTTTAGTTCACAGAGGACCACGTTTCAATTTAGAGTGACCTGGGTTCAAATCCTAGCTTCGCCACCTAAGAACTCAGTGGTCTTGGGCAAGTGACTTACCCATTTCGAGGTTCAGTTTTCTCATTTGTAAAACAGGACTTAAAATGAACCTCATTGGGTTATGGTGAGGGATAAACGAGATTATATGAGCAAAATGCTTAGAGCTGGGGCTGGCACACAGTGCAAATCAGTAACTATTAGCAGTCTCTGAGATCATATTTAAAGTAAAGATACCTTTTGCTGGGCAGAAGCTTTTTAGTTTGATGTAATCCCGTTCATTTATTTTAGCTTTTACTTCCCTTGCTTTTGAGGACAGCAAAAGAGATCGTCAACAAAGTAAAGAGACAACCATCTGAATGGGAAAATATATTTGCAAGCAACGCCTCTGATAAGGGCCTAATATCCAAAATATACAAAGAACTCATATGACTCATTAACAAAACAAAAACAAAAACAAATGATCCGATCAAAAAATGGGCCGAGGACCTGAATAGACACTTTTCCATAGAGGACATATAAATGGCCAACAAATATTTGAAAAGATGCTCGACATCGCTAGCTATTAGGGAAATGCAAATCAAAACCACAATGAGATACCATCTCACACCTGTTAGAATAGCTATAATCAATAAGACAAGTAATAACAAATGTTGGAGAGGATATGGAGAAATAGGAACTCTCATACAGTGCTGGTGGGACCGCAAATTGGTACAGCCACTATGGAAAACAGTATGGAGGTTCCTCAAAAAACTAAGAATTGATCTAACATATGATCTAGCAATCCCTCTACTGGGTATTTACCCCAAAGACTTGAAAACCCATATCTGAAAAGATATTTGCACATCGATGTTCATAGCAGCATTACTCACAGTGGCCAGGACATGGAAGCAACCGAAGTGTCCTACAATAGATGATTGGCTAAAGAAGCTGTGGCACATATATTCAATGGAATATCACTCAGTCATAAGAAGAGATGAAATACTGCCATTTGCGACAACATGGTTGGACCTCGAGATAATCATGCTAAGTGAAATAAGCCAGACAGAAAAAATCGAAAATCGTATGATATCACTTATAGGATATAAACCTAAAAGCAACAAATGAACAGGACAAACAAACACAGACTCATGGTCATGGACTGTAGACTAGTGGTTACCAAAGGTAGGGGTTGGGGGAAGGAGGGAGGTAGACAGGGTAAAGGGGGTCAAATATGTGGTGATAGAAAGAAATCTAACTATGGGAGGTGAATATACAGTGTAAATATATATATGCCTTACTGTTAAAGTGTACAGCTGAAAATTATTGGATTTTGTTAACCAATGTCACCATAAAAATAATTTTAAAAATAAAAATAAAAAATAAAGATATAACAACCTGGACACTAGACCACAGGAAACAGGTGGCACCCTCAAGAGAATTTACCAGAGGATAGTTGAATGAGCAGACTGTTTTCAGGGGCAGCTAACTGCCTGCCATGTCTTACCTGCCTGCTGTATTTCATCTAGAGTTGTTTGTTTGTTTGTTTGTTTGTTTTTAGAGTAAGCTGGAAAGACAGGAGTAGAAGTGGGTTTAGGGAAGGACCCGTCTCACACCTTGGGGTGTGTTAGTCATCCTGGGAAACTGGCAAGCATCCAACTTCAGCCTCAAAATGAGAAACTCTTACAGTGGCCATTCTCCCTGAATTTTGGATTCAAATCCTGCCAATCGCCTCCTATCTCTGCTGGGTCTGCCCTGTTCAACTCCTGTGAAACTCCCGGAAGGAGTTTCAGAATGTCTTTTTGGTCACAGCTGCTTACACATCCCTAGAGTTTCTCATCCTTTTCAGAAAAGTTGGCAACTGGGCACCTGTTGACCTTCAAAAAGGGGACCCAGCCACACTGGCCTCTGACCAAGCAGATCTGCATTGGGAACTAAATAGTCCATGGAAGACACACTTTTCAACTTCAACTCAGCTAGCCAGGAATTTCCCATGATGCCTTAAGGCGCATCGTTTTGCCACATCCTCCACCCTTCTCTGTATCTATGCATCGGCCTGGATTGAAACTGCTACAATAAAAGACAGAGGGATGCCTGCTAATTATTTCCATTTTGTGGGCTTTGAAATGCTTATCTGTGCCATACTCTTTCTGTGGGATTCGATTTAGTGGAGTGCCTCAATTACCAAGCTTAAACTCTGGCTCACTTCCTCTCCGTAATATCCAATTCGCTTCTTTCACAGACCAAAATTCTTTCACATTCCAAAATATGGAATATACTGGGACACTCGTGCGAGGTGCCCATCTGTGATCTGAAGTCCTGTTTGGTAGAGCACTGCTGCCGGGGTAAGAATGTGAACTCTGGAGTCAGAAAGACCAGCTGTGTAACCTTGGGGAAGTTTTCTAATAGGTCAAGTGGGGACCCATCATTGTCCTCGTTAGCATCCTAGTTGGTGTTCTCTTGAAATCAGAGCCTAAGTCATGAACTTGTGTGCAGGTAATTTACTTGGAAAGTGGTCTCAAGAAGCAAGAATGAACAAATGAGGAAGGGGGGGGGGGATGTTTTTATGAGCGTATTATCAAGGTATCTGTCATAGGCAAAAGGGTCTTGATTTTGCAGGAAGTTCCTGAGAGGTATACAGAAGGCCTCCCAGAACTATCCCTCTTGGGGGACAGGGGCCTGGAACATTTATTCAATGGCTCTCACTG
This sequence comes from Pteropus vampyrus, assembly GCF_000151845.1. Lineage (NCBI taxonomy): Eukaryota > Metazoa > Chordata > Mammalia > Chiroptera > Pteropodidae > Pteropus > Pteropus vampyrus. The sequence goes on from NW_011888804.1 coordinate 5,786,731, forward strand.
TCCATTGGTTAAGTCCCTGCATTTCTAGACAGAGCTTGGGTGCCACCTAGCAGGCTCTCAGGGCATCAGAGAAGGGCCAGGGACAGAGGCAGAAATACAAAGAACTAGTTCTTGAGACTGTCAACGGACAGCAGACAGCATGTGTGAATCCACAGGGACCTGCCCAGCTGAGGCTGAAATCAGAATTGACTGGAGGAGATGTAACACGGGGCACCCCAGCACCTGTGATCTCTACATAGAATTCTTCAAAAAAATAAAATAAAATAAATGAGATGAACATTTATCCTGGCAGATAATAAGCACTCAATAAATAATAGAGTGTTGAATAATTTGGTAATTTCACAAGTACTATATGATCAACTCAAAATAACTAATGAGTATCCTCTCACTTGCCAACTCTGATCAGCCAGAGTCCTGTTACGGCAAGGATTCTGAGACACTATTTGAGTACGGTGATGGATTATTGATGTCTGCCATGATAACAGGGTAAGGAGTAGTGATACATAGGCTGCTAATCTTGCATGGCCAATATTTAGGATATATTGTTTCTTTCTTCAAGATTTCCATTTCACGCCTAGAGGTTAAGTGTCTTCTTCGTGTATAAAATGAGTATAATATTACTCTTGACCTCGCTTCCCTGGAAGACTTCGAAATGATACATTTGAAAGATATAGGCAATATATAAATGTGAGAACTTCCCAGCCAACTCCCTTCTCCCCATGAGGTGGGGAGGAGCCCTTGGGAGTCAGGTGGTTCTCTAAGTAGACAAATCTGGTTCTCTTGTTCCTTTAGTACACTGAACAAATCTGATTAATGGCTAGGGGTCCCTTATTTGCCAATGATCCTTGTAGGCAACAAGTTGCTATTTTCTGCCTTTAACTCTTCTCATGGTAAAACAGTACCCTGAATTTCCCTGCAGACTCTCCACACACTCATTCTATCTGGTTTCAGGGATGGGGCTTTAATTGGTCTAAGCCAGAAGTCAGCAAACTACTACCCATGGGTCAGTCACCTAATTTTGTAAATAAAGTTTTATTGAATGACAGCCATGCCCATTTGTTTATATATGCTCTATGACTTTTTCGTGCCATAACAGCAGAGTCGATAGTTGCAATAGAGATCATACTGTTCACAGTCTATAATACTTACTATCTGGCCCTCCAAGAAACTGTTTGCCAACCTCTAGTCTAAGCTAATCTCCCTACCCATCCCCTGGGTACCATGATTGGTTCATAGGTACAATTTGACCCGAATCAGACCAGTGAAGCTCAAATCTCTCTTTTCCTCTAGATGTGAAGCTGAGAGGATGTGAAGTCTGGAGCCCCTGCAGCCATTTTGCAGCAATGAGTAAAGACTCACCTCTCCGACCTCAAAGATCAAGTAAAAGAGGCAAAATGTACGCAACTGAAAGCATAGAAGAACAGATACAGATGACCTTGACGAGGGCATGGACGAAGAGAACATTTACAGGCTTCAGGGAGGTAGTGTGTTTGAAGCTGGTCCTAAAGATGAGTGGAATTTGCATTGAGAAGAAGGACAGGGTATTTCAGGTGGAGGCGGTAAAGCACAAAAACATTATTGGGGCCACAGAGAGAGTTTGGCTAGTGAGGAAATTCAGTGGGATTTGAAGCCACATTCGACCACTAGGGAGACTGTTCTGTCATGTTGCAGGCTGAAAAACATTTTCCCAGCTTAAATGGTAGAAATGGATAAGACGCTTAGAGATAAAATATTAACAGCAACAACAATATGTGACACAGCAGCCAACCACAGCCTGGCATTCGTGGGTTTTTCTTGGAGGGGCAGTCGCATCCCCTGGCTGAGGGCTATGGCACATGCAGGGCGCCAGGCATTGCGCTAAATGCACTTTATCTGAGTGACTTACTAACAGCCCACTGAGGTGCTCTCTGTTCTTACGCCCATTTTCCAGAGGCAGAGAGTGAGGCCGAGACAAGTTCAGTAACTTGCCGGGCACGTGGCAGGGTTGTCGCAGGTTTGGCCTTTCCTTGGTGTGTGAAGGACACTGTGGAAATTCCCACTGCTCTCTGTCACTTCTCTCTCCTCTGCTCCCCTCTCTGTGCTCTGTGGCTCCTGACAGCCTAGACGGAGCAGGGGGTAGGGGGGAGGCTGGGTGTTAACATTCTGTTTACCTGGCCACATCCTGGGCCTTAAGTGGGAATTCCCATGCTTGAGATGTTTGTCTGGTAAGTCCCAGCTGGGAGAGGAGCCAGGGGCATTCCAGCATTCCCAGGGGTTCAGAAGGCACCCCAGTGCTTGTTCAGCCTCCAGTGCCCTTTCCTGGGGCCATCATCCCCAGGACAAAATCAGATTCTTCACCATGGCCCACCATGGTCTTGTTCTTGCCCACCTCTCAGGCTTCATCCCACCCCACGCTGCCCCTCACCCTGGGGCTGCAGTCACATTGGCCTTCCTTTCTTCTCTCTAGCATTCCATGCTTTTGCCCACCCCAGGATCTTTGCACAAGCCATTCCCACTGCTTTGAAAGTTCTACCCCCAGTTAACTCCTGGGCATCCCTGACACCTCACCTAACTTCTCTCCCTTGGGCAAGCCTTTGCAGAGCCACCCCTGCAGAGATCAACAGCCCCTTTTACACACTCCAATAGTCCCCGTGACTGTCCTTCCTAGAATTCACCACAACTGTATTTAAATAATTGCTTGGGTCCTTTAATACCAGTCTTTCCTGCTAGAATATCACGTTGCCAGGTCTTGTGTACGCCCAAGCCCCTGGAACCTGGCATTCGATAAACAGTTCACTGAATGAAGAACTAGAGCCCACGACAGGACCCCCCAGGCTGAAGGAGTCTTTCTGGGCAGAGGAGGCACTTCCTGGGTTAACACCAATAACTATTTACCAGACACTTACTATGATGCAGACATGAACGAGGGATGGGACCTGTCCTCAGAGGCTGGCATGGAGGGACAGAGATACCCAAACCCCTCGACAAGGGCAGCTCATAATTCTTTGTGGTTGCTTTATGCCAAACACTGCACCCAACACACAGGATCTCTCTACAGAATTCGTTCCATTTAGCAGATGAGGAAAGCAAGGCTCAGAGAAGTCAGGTAACTTTTCCAAGGTCATACAGCAAATAAGATATAAAACGAGCACTGGACCCAACATGCATCTGACTCTGAGGTCCAAGCTCCTAACCACTACAAAGAAGAATGACCTAAGTGCTGTAATGCAGGTCCCAGAGTTCAGAGGGAGCAGGGATGTAGAGGAACGGCGAGTTAGTTCTATCTTTGAAATCAGGGAAGGCTTCACAGAGTAGGTGTCATTTGAGCAGAACCTTCGAGGTCAAGACAGATCTGGAAACAAAGCAACGAACGGCATTCCAGGCAGGGGACACAGCCTGAGCGATGGCATGGAGTCTTTTGAGGTCTCTCCTCTTCGTTGGCTCGCTTGGAGAATTAGTGTCAAACTGGGGTGCTCCATAAATGAAGAGGAAAGGTTTCCCATCACTACTTCCTGACCAGGTAAGTGATTTTACTCCCACTCTGAGATTTGGGGCGGAGGAGGTGGAAAAAAGGTGTCAGGGCAGAGGAAAGGGAGAGGAGAGAGAAGAGACCAGGGAGTGGGGATGGGGGTGAAGGCATCAATGTGGAAGCAGGCAGAGCCCAAGATGGACCACTGACCCCCTTGGCTCACGGGGAGCCTGGAGCAAGTTCCCCCGACTCAGGTCTCCATTTCCCCACCTGCCTGGGACACCCTCTCTGCCAACACTACCTTCAGCTTCTCCAGCTAACAACTTGTCATCCTCACATCTCAGCTCAGAAATCACTCACCTCAGGAAGCATCCCATTAAGTTAGAGACCCTTCCTCCCTCCGCTCCTGGCCCCTGCGCACTGACCCGCCTGCACTGCAACTGCCTCTTGGTGCATCTGTCCCCCGCACTGGGCCATGAGCTCTGTGAGGCCTGGACACCGCCTTCTCGGCTATATGCTCAGCACCCAGCCTGGTACTAAGCGGACTTTCAATTGGGGCTTTGAAAGTGGACAAATGATCCCAGAAAACCAAGAAGGGCAAGGAGGAGCAGAAGAAGGCACACTTTCCAGCAGTTTTTACCCACTCATGAGTGGGTGGACATACATCTGGACATATGTACAGAGACTACTTCTCCGTATCACTTCGATTCCTGGACATACCCCTGATGGCTCTATTGAACACACACACGCACTCGTACACACACACATGCACATACTTGCTCCTTACAAGGCCCTAGAAATCTTTCATTCATAATTTTTTCTTTAGATTATTAACCAGGGCCTCTCAAAATTATATATACTGATTTCCCCAGAAAACTTGGAGCTTCTCCGGCCTCTATCTTAAGGAATTGTTCCGGAGAGAAATTTAAGAAACTTAAATTTTAAGAAGGCACTCTAATCCAGCTTGGAAGTCAGACTTTCTAGGGCACCCCACCTACCTACAAAGGCCCAGAAACTGACAAATTCCAATTGGTTTATCAAATGATAATCACCCACCTTATTATGCTCTAATGTCACCATTATATTTGGTATCAGATATGCGACACTGGATCTCAACTCAGATAGAGCTCACGATGGCATAGATATGATGAAACCACATGCAAAACAATTAAATAACTACCCAAGATAACATATGATTCTGGGTCAAAGTATCTTGTATAAACCATAAATGTGGAAAGGGTCAAAGTTGATTGGGACCTTGAGAGACCAATGGGAAGATGCTCAATAATATATCTGCCACTAATGGGTACCATTTGGGGAACACTTCCTATATGCCAGGCGTGGCGCTAAGTGCTTCATCTGCATTGTGACATTTTATGTCATCACATCCACACTCTGGGATAGTATCACATCCATTTTGCAGATGGAGAAAGATTACATGACTTGCCCACATCAGACAAGAGCTAAGCGCCACAGCTGTTTCTCAGTATCGCTCTGTTGCCATGGCTATAGGTAGCTGTAATCCCCTGCTACTGAATCTCTGCTTGCCCATTCATCTTCCCCCGACATTTCCTGTTCGCCATCTCCCAGTGGACAGTGAGTGACGGTGCTCCATCCCTGGAATTCAGACCCATGAAACTCTCTCCTGTTTCCTTCCCTACCCTGTAGAATCCCTTCCTCCTTTCCCATTCCAGTTCTAGAGTCCCTGCAGAGGGCTCTATGAAGGGTTTCCCAGAAAGCAGGTGGCGCTTACTTTTGGAAGCCCAACCCAAGTGGGCCTGACCACTTCCTACCCAGAGATTACCCAGATAGACCCGCACCTTAACCTTTGCCCTGAGTTCATGGTCAGCAGAAAGCACCTGCAATTCTGCAGCTTTTCTTACAGCCGAATAACCTCCCACTGGGCGGGCTCACCGCTCCATTTGAGGGAGGCAGATAGGAGGCTCCATAAGTGAGGAATCACAATGGAAAGCCCCGCTTGGCAGATGGAGCAGAGGAAGGTCTGACTTTATTTATTCCCAGCAGTTGTTTATGTCTCTGTTTCTCAAAAATGCACATCATCATTTCTCCCCATAATATATACAATGATTGTTAAAACACTCTCTCTCTCTCTCTCTCTCTCTCTCTCTCTCCCCTCCCCCCCACCTCCTCTTCTTATTTATCTTGGAGCTCTACTTTCATTCATCTTCCGGAAAACTCTCTCTGTAGTTTTCATAGTAGCTCTAAGCTTACTTCTTCTCAGGTCCAACTCCAGAATCTCGAAGAAGCAAGCACTTCTTTGAGAACAGTCCAAGTCCTTGAATGGAATCTTGGTAGCCTGGGATAATAAGCTCTGACCAGGCCTGCCTGTTGAAAATCCCTAAGTGCAAATCTCCTAGGCATGACAGCAAAGATACAAATCAGGGAGCACTGCCTCAGGGCTGAGTTCAAGGCCTAGAACCTCAGAGCTTGGCTATGTAGTTTCCAAGTCAGAGAATTATTGCCTTACATACAGTAAATATCGTGTCTGGGTGCTAACATGGTGGAATATAAATGGGGGCGAGCCCCTATTCTGTCCACCTTTGTTTGATATGATAGACATCTCTACTGAGATGATCAAAGGTCACGGTTCCAAGGTCACTACAAGCTTGTGTTTTATATATCCTTTATATTGCTTATTAACTGCTTTAGCAGTAAAAGTATAAGTCAGCAAATCCAAAGGACTTACTATTGTCCATCTTTAAACTTAGACTAAACCTTGTGATCTAGTCCAACCTGTGTTGGGTCACATGCCCTCCTCTGAACCAATCACTGAGGCTAGAGGGATGGAATGCTCTGATTGGTCACACACCAACCCTGGGAGCAGGGAGGTGGTGTCTATCCTAGCTGAACCAGTAGACCTAAGAACAGGGTTTTCCCAATGCAAATTAGGATGACGGATGCCAGAACAAAAAAATACAACAGATTCCAGCGTTCTCCACTAAAGCAACCAATTATGTGAGAGCATTCCTATCTTGAATTCCACGCTTAAGGAGTACTTGCTTTCTCTGAAGGATCAGAGTAATTTTATCATCCTCATTAACCCCACCGCCATGGTCAATGCTTAGCTGTTCGGGGTATTCAGCTGGGTTGTTTGGAAACAGACTGCCAGGCAGCATCTCTTTCACTCAGGAGATCTAGAGTGAGGTCAACCATGCTGATGCAGACCCAATCGATTCTGATCAGCTGGTGATGGTCTACAACATCTCAGATGCATCCAGATCTGAGCTCGGTCGGTGTGGAAGAGTGTGATAACTGATTAGTGATGTCTGCCCTGGGAACAGGCAAGCAGGACAGGGCTATGTTTGCAATGACTATCTCAATACTCCAACATGCTTAAACCCAGGTGAATACAATAAATGTGGAAGCACACATCATGTATTCCTCAGGGCTGGGCGATGAGGGGCCACACAAAATGAAGCTTCGAATACCAGCTGTGTTCTATCAAGAAGCTTACTTTTGTCTGGCAAGACAAGACATTTAGGAAAGCACCAGGTGTCAGACTCTCAGCCTCAAACACTCCTGATGACTCCTGCCCATTTGCCCCAGGTTTATTGTCTTCAGTCCCCAAGAGCATCTTTAGCCTTGGTTGGGCAGCTATCTCTGCTCTTGCCTGTGGATTCAGGAACCTTTTATAAGGTGTTAAGGGTTCCTGGCTTACACCTTTACTACTAAAACAGACAAGCATCCCCCTCACCCCCAAAGAGTCTCCTTTCTTGATGTAATCAGAAAACCTGAAAGCACTGACAGAGAGAGAACATTGTGTATCCACAACGCGGTCCTTTGTATCTAAACTTTTAGGGCTGGCGCATTCAGGGGACCCCCTTGTTCATGGGGATGCCCAGAGCAGAAGGTACTCATCGAGAGAGCCCCCCTCCCCCGAATGTTACAAACACATGTAGAAGAGGGAAGAAGAGCCTGCTGGGCAGCACCGATGGTGCTATCACACAGGCGTCACCTGGGGATCTTGTCAGAATGCAGAGCCTCATTTGGCAGGTGCGGGGCAGGCCCCAAGATTCTGCCTTTCTAACAAGCTTCCGGGTGATGCCAGTAGTGCTGGTCCACAGGCTGGTTCTGGAGGCCTAGAACACCTGGTACTAACTAGGTGTTGTGGGAAGACAGAAGGAGAATAGGGAACCTGCACTGCACAAGACAAAGGTAGGCAAGGAAAGAGTAGTGTTTTCATCATCTGTGTGGAAGCACCAGTCTAAAAAGCCTGATGCAAGATATGGAAAAGTAAATAAAAATAAAAAGTTTTGTCTTCCTTCTCTCCTTAATCCTCATGACCTTAGAAGCAGGTGGATTTGCCGTTTCCACCGCCCAGCCACCCTCACTCACTCACACACACACACACACACACACAACACACACACACACACACACACACACACACCCCTTTCATATAGGAAAACTGAGGCTTGGAAAGATGAGTAACTGGTCACAAGTTGCACACTGGGTAAAGAGTCAAGCCAGAGCCAGCTCACACCTGCCTACTCCCACTGCCTTGCATTGTGACATGCAACTAAAAACAGCCTTGAAAGGATCTGGGAGTGTTTGCAGAACCAGCTTAAGGGCCTTGTCCAAAGGCCTCCAGTTTCTCAAATAATGAGGCCAGTTGGAAGCCGTTAACACAGATGGGAACCAGCCAGCAACAGGTGAAAGGGCATTCGACCTATCAGCACCACTTTACGCTGGAGCACGCTCCTGGCTTCCTCACCCCAATTTCCAGGGGCCCGATCCCCAGATGCACCTGCCAGCAAATGAGCAGGGGCCCAAGGGGGGACGCGGGTCTCCCCGACTCTGAACTGGCTTCCATGTCCTCCCATTCCCTGGAGCCCCTTGGGAGAACAGTTTCTCTGGGTTAATATATAGTGCTAATGAGGGGTAGCCGGTGGGAAAAGGCGGGGTTTCCTCGATCCAGGGCTTGGAATGAAGCCAGGGTTTCTCTGGCCGCAGGTTCTCTCTCTCCTTCCAGGTTAGTGTGCCGTGTGGGGAGATTAAGACGTATAGTCTGCAAATGGACTAACCTTTTCCAGGCCTCTTTAATGAGGCTCCCTATAATAGGGCCATATCTCTTTCTTATGTACGTGTACACTTTCACACAGACGCATAGTCCTTAACATAATCCATATGGAAATAAAACCCTCTCCCTTGCTCCATTTTTTAAGTGGACTCTATAACGGGCAACACGTTTTTTTTCTTCAAATGAAAATCCACGGTTCAATAGCATGCATTTCCCATGAATCAAGAAGGTAGTTTCAGCCAACTAGCGAGGCCCCCTCTTAAAACTTAACTTTATGGGTAACAACTAATCCACTGGACCAACGGTTCCTCCAGAGCGTAGTACGAGCCAGTACAAGGTATGAAAAAGTCCCCAAGAAACACACACAGTCCTGGGACTCTCTCTGGATGAAGAAGCATGAGCCTAGACTCCTGCAGTGAGAGAACGTTATGTTCTATGTCATTCAGACATTTATCTATCTAAAGGGAGAAAATTCTAGTCTCCGATATCGCCAGGTACCTTCCAGCTTTAAAAGGTACATGGGGAAAGAGACAGAGAACAGATTGGTGGTTGCCAGAGGCAGGGGTGCAGGGACCGGTGAAATGGGTGAACATGGTCAAAAGGTGCAAGCTTCCACTTATAAGATAACTAAGTCCTGAGGATGTTATGTACAGCATGGTTAATAATACCGTACTGCATATTTGAAAGTTGCTAAGAGAGTAGATTTGAAATGTTCTCATCACAAAAAAAAAAAATCTGTAACCATGTATGGTGATGGATGCTAACTAGGCTTATTGTGGTGACCATGTAATAATATATACAAATATCAAATCATTAAGTTGTACACCTGGAATTAATATAATTGTCCATTATACCTCAATTGAAAAAAAAATTGTTTCAGTCGCTTAAACCACAAATTTGACCTAATTAAACAAGAAGTAAAATTCTAAAAAAAAGAAAAGTACATGGAGTTCAAAATTAAAAAGCAGATTCTGAAGCTGCTCCTCTGGCCCTTTACTGCTCTACAGCTATCTCTGTAAACCATATCAGGGGTAAAGAGAAACTTCTAGAGACTTAAGCTCTTTAAATTCCAGTTGGCTCACAGTTCCTTTTGACTTTAAGCTTCCAAAGGAGCAGGGGCATTCTCAGGCCTGTCTCAGACACGTGAGCATCTGAACTCAAGATGTCAAGAGATGAGCAGGTGCTCAAAATCGAGTAGTCTTATCACAAAGTAACAAAACTTGAAATAACGTTGAGTATTTTTGAAAACCTTGACCACTTAGAAATTTAAAGCCAAGCTCCTGAATAACTTGAGACAAAGATGAAAACAAAACCAACAATTACAACAAGGAAAATAACAATTAGGAGAATACTGCATATTTTAAAAATCACATGGGAAGTGCCCAAAGCTGTAATCAGAAGCGCAAGTCATAGTAATAAATGCTACCATGATTGTTGTATTTAAAAGGATAAAAATGATGAGCTGAGCATCAACTCAGGAAATTAGAAAAGAACAAAACCAAAGAAAAACGCAAAGAACTATTAACAGAGAGAAAAGGAGAAATATGTAAATTTAGATTTTAAAAATCTAAAGCAAAGATACAAAACTCTAAGGAGTCTGAGAAAAAGTAAGCAGGATACATGAAATTAGGAGAAAGAGGGTTGGTGGAATAACCACAATCATGGAAACAATTAAAAAGAGTAAAACCTCTTGATCGTGTGTAAGAATCTATGCTAAAATATTTGTAACATCCGGAAGTTTAACATTTTAATTAGGAAAAATAGTTGTTACTATTTCTATATAAATCATACCTTGCAAATGAATATGAAAATAAAAATCCAACGACAAAAAAAATGAGCAAAGGACATAAACAGGAAGCTCAGAACAGAATAAATATACATAGACAATTAACACATCAGAAAATGCCCAACCACACTGTAAATCAAAGAAATGAAAATGGAAATAACCGTGATGTCATTTTCCCACCCTATCAAATTAGCAAAGTTTTGTTTTCTTGGTTGCTCTTCACGTGAACTGCTACCTCCAGTAAGAACAGATGTGAGGTGAACCAGGTGCTCTCCCACACAGCTGGGAGAAACATAAATTAGTTCGTTCATTCCTGTTGAAAACTCCTTGGACACATTTCAGGAGTGTGTCCAGCAACTTCCATGAGGTGGAAAGGTTCTAAGTGTAACTCTTCTTTATAAACACTTATGAAGCAAGACCTGACGTCAGCACATTTGGGGGTTCCCAGATACCCAGAATGAGATCAGGCCAAGAATATGGATACCTGGCTCTTGGGTTATGTTCTGCCATCAACAATTTGTATGACTTTGACAAATCATTTAATTTCTTGCAAACTCCCTTTCACCACCTGAGTGATGAGGGAGCTAAGTATGATCTCTAAGACTCTCCCCCAACACTGACGTGTGTATTCTTTTCTTTACTGCCAGGGTTTTCCTGGTGTGTTTAGGGCAGCAACATTTCTGCACAGAAGGAAGAGAAAAATTAACAGGATGGGAGTCAAGAAAAAGGGACTAACCATCGACTATAAGAGAGAGTCCCTAACCTTTCCTCTGGTTCATTTCCTGTATTTCTTAAATGAATTATAATGCTTTGTACTTAAGCGCTCAATAAATGCTTGTTGAATTAATTTATGAAATGAAATAATGAATGAGACAGAAAACCTATTTCCACAAGTTTTTTCTTGTTCATTCCCAAATCACTGGAAGGACGTAATAAAAAACTATTGATAAATTGATTACGGTCTCTCGAAAAGTGAAGGAAGGCTATACATGGACTCTATTTTCTTGCACCAAATCAGTGCAAAGTCCCAGTGCCATAAGCAGAATAAACACCAGCCCCTGTGGCCAAATGGCCCCAAAGCAGCTGGTCCTTTCAATGGGAAGGAATAAACCAGTCAAGCCGGTTGCAGGTGATTCTTCAGAGCTAAGACTTAAGTGACCAGTGATGTCAGCCACATGGACTCAACCACATCATCCATTCCTCAACCATCATTACCACCCTGATGCTTAGAATGGAAGAAACCACTGTGGGCAAAGCCATGTTCCAGACGTGACTCCTACACAGTGTGGCTCTCTGTGACGGCTAAGACCACATCACAAAGCAGGCAACCTTGAGTTGGGTTTGGCCGGAAAGGCGGCCCACTGCACACACAGCACCACTGCCCAGGCCTGCACCTCCAGCAGACCTCACCTCAGTCTTCCCCACAGTGCCTAGACAGGAGCTCAGAATCCTGCACCACACTGAAACTTCCAGCTGATCGGACTTGTTGCACAATACAAAATGTATCTGTAACCCCTGGTTCAGAGGATATCTGATGTCCCAATAATGGGTATTATAAGCTAGGTGGTGCCCTCCAAAAATTCCTATGTTGAAATCCTAAGCTCCAGTACCTTGGAATGTGTCAGTAGGGAGAAGTCTTTAAAGAGGTGATTAAGTTAAAACGAGATAATTAAGGGTAGGCTCTAATCCAACATGACTGGTGTTCTTATAAGAAGAAATGAGGACACACACACAACGAGAGAAGACCATGTGAAGACACAGGGAGAGACGGCCGTCTACCATCCAAGGAGAGAGGCCTCAGAAGAAACCAGCCCTATCGACACCTTGATCTTGGACTTCTGGCCTCCAGAACTGTGAGAAAACACGGTTCTGTTGTTTAAGCCTCCCAGGCTGTGGTCCTTTGTTAATGCAGCCTGAGCAAACTCATACAGTGGACATGTTGAAAATTTGTCAGGTGAAAAAATTAAGTTATAAGGGAGTACCTAAGATATAAAGTTTGTGTCATTAAATCACACATGCACTGTGAATATGTAGGTTTGTGTGCACAGGTGTGTGCAAGACACAGTACACCTGCAAAGGAAAATGCTTGCGATGTTTCAGACAAAAACGTTTGCAGATGGCAGGATCCCAGGTGATTCAAGGGAGTGAGGGTGTGGTTTCTTGTCCTTGCTAATCAATACTGCTTTTTCAGTGACCATGTATGACTCATGTAATTCCAAAAAAAAAAATCTACTCAAACTCATTTAATCCTCACAATCACCCCCACAAAATAGAGACTATTATTATCTCCATTTTCCAGATGAGGAAACTGAGGCACAAAAAGATTATGTGACTTGCCCAAGATTACAAAGCTGGCACATCGCAGAGCCAGGCCTCTGAACTTGGCAACCTGGCTTCACGTCCACAGCCTTAACCACAAAGCTACCATACTTCTCCATAGATGCCTGATGACTTCACCACCTTACTAAGATTTATCTGAACACATTTTGGTTTAGTGTGTGATTTGATACAAGTGTACGTGAACACACGCGAACACACGCACACACACACACAGAGGCACATTTGGCTATGTTTCATGGGTCAGTAAATTACTTGAGTCCTTTCCACTTGAGGTCCACAATCTAATTGGATCCAAGACCCCATACCTGACAGGGTGACAGTCCCTTGTAGATATATGCAGGAGACCTCAGAAGCTCCACTGGCCCACGTTCCAGAAGGATGACCCTCATGCTGTAGCACAGGGGGCAGGGTAAGCAACCCATCCATATTTTATAAGTTTGTTTAATGGAGCCTTCTTTTGGGGGTTATGTATTTTTAAAGACCACATAGCTTAGATGGATGGAGACACCAGGCTGCTTCTCCTTGTAAAGCCAGGAGGAAGCCAGCCCTTCTGGGGCCAAGGAGGGACAGGGAAGAGTTGCAAATGGACAAATGCCCGTCAGCCGGGAACTGGTTAAATAAATTATGTTCATCCCCATAATGGAATCTAGGCAGCTGTTAGGAAGAGTGAACTAGAGCTAGAGAGAGGTCCTGTCAAAGAAGGATGTTCATGATATGCTGGCAAGGAGGAAGGCCAGCTGCAGACCTAGAGATAGGATCCTTATGGGGATAGGAATGTGTGTGTGTGTGTGTGTGTGTGTGTGTGTGTGTGTGTGTAACAATGACTAAGAACATGGACCGTGGTCAGACAAAGTAGAGGTCACATCCCAGCTCCACTAAGTACTAGCTGTGTGACCTTGGGCTTTCTTAACCTCTCTGAGTTCCAACTGCCTCAAACCCCAGGACCTATCCCAGCCACGATGTGGTGTGAGGGCGAAAGCAGAGAATGCATGGGAAGCATTTTCATTTGCTTGGCACTCAAAACGCATTTGTTGTTATTGTGTTGTTGTTGTTGTTAAGCACTCAAAAAGCATTTGTTGTTACTGTGGTGTTGTTGTTGTTGTTGTTGTTGTTGTTGTTGTTGTTGTTGTTGTTATTTAGAAAAGGTCCATAAGGAAACCTGGCAAATTTCTCACAGTGTTCACTTCTGGAGAATAATATCAATGAAAGGGAAGTGCTCACTGTTTCTATTGTATATTTATCGTATTTGAATTTCTATAATGTGTATATTTGACTCGTCCTTAAAATACAAGAAGGTGGGTTGTTTTTTGTTTTTCAGTTTTTTCCAAATAAATGAAGCTAACTGCTCTCAAGAAAGGAATCATACGAAGTCTAAAGTTTCTAACAGTCTCATTTCTGGTGGGCTGGTTGTGATGTTGCTCAGCTCCTGAGGCAGGTCCTCCCCATGGGGTGGAAAACAGGAGAGTGAGTCCCCCCAAAACTCTCGCGTGGGGAGCAGCAAGGTCATGTTCATACTCCCAAGATAAACACCTTGGCCATAAAGTCTGCCCTAACTTAACAATCCCTTCATTCAGTGTGATTCAAGCATGCTAAACAACTGACCCGAGACCAAGTGAGCAAATCTACAGCACACAGCAGGCTGCAATTTCCTGAGCACCTACAAGTGTCAGGCAAGATGCTAGGTAAGATAAGGTATGGAAAGGTAAGGTAAAGTAAGATACTCATTTCACTTTTCACAGAAACCCTTTAAGATATATATTGATAGGTCCCCTTTCTAGAGGTGGCAGCTGAGGCTCAGAGAGGTGAAGACACTTACTGAGGGCACACAGCTCATGGCAGCAAAGCCAGAGTTTGATTCTAAGTCTACCTGGCCACAAAATCTAAGCCTTCCATGAGACCACAGTATCAACCTGTGTACTCCGAGAGAGGGAATGGGTAACAGACTCTTTACCATGGTCAATTAAGTACCTAGATGCCCTCTACTACCTAAGTTATACCAAAGATGAGTACAAATTATTTCATATTTGTGACCTCCCTTGAAGATTTGTGATAGCCCAGGCTCAGTGTTTCCTAAATCGTTTCTGGGATACCATTCTGTTTTGTTTTCTGTGATAGTAGTAAGTGATTTTTAAGAAAAGAGTTTCCAGATATAGTAATTTAGGGATTTCTAGATTTAGTATTGTTTAGTACACCCCCCCCCATTGCAGGACTTGTCAGAGCCTTTGATGTGCCATGTGCATTTGACTCCCCAAGAGGGTGCTATTGAGTGCAGCATTGCCTAAACTTATTTGATCATTTTTTTATGAAGCATATCCCAGAAGAATTAAGAAAGCCACTTTGGGAAATACTATTATAAAACAAACACAACTTTTTTTTTTTGCTTTTTGCTCTTCCAAGCATATTAAAATCAGTAGGAAAATTAAAACACATTTAAATCTAAGACCACAAGAAAAATTATCCAGGTCTCTCCTGAAACCATCCTTGTTTCTTCCAAAATACCCAAGATCCTTAGGTATATTCTTGAATATAAGACAACTCCAAATATACGATGACCTCACATATAAGGTGAGCCCATACTTTTCCCAAGATTTTAAAACAATATTTAAAAATTACACACACACACACACACACACACACACACACACACACACACTTGAGTTTACAAATTTTTAGGGACTAGATGAAGAAGTCAAAGTTTACTTGTTATATGGAATTCATTGAGTTTGACATATATTTTTAACTTACATATAATATAAAATAATATTGATGTAGAAAATCTACTTTCTGCTACTCGCACATATCATGAAACAATTTAATTCAAACTCCTTACCTGCATCTTTATCTAAAGAAAGCCACTTTTGGTACCAGCCCACATGGCATTCTAGTTCATGCCACGTTCACTTCTGCCTGTTATTTAGAAACGCAGCCATTTCTGACCCATGCACTAAGCCATCACTGGGCTTGTTATCCCAGGCCACAAGTACCAATACTCATAATATGGGGACAGTTTGAACAGTTGTGCCTCACCCCCCACCACCATTAATCCTGGAGGTGTCTATGTGTAATCACCACAACATCCCCACTACAGAGCTTTTTGTAAAGTGAGCTCTAGAAGGCTGTCTGCATGACATCAAACAGAGGCAGTTCTGAGTCATGGCTCCTGGCATTACTGCTAAGTGTCTGGTTCTGACAGGTGAACACTGGAATCTTCCAGAGAACTAGCTTGTTTAAGTCATTCCTGGATAGGACTTTGCTGGTCTAACTAAAATAATTGCAGGTGTACCCCATAATATGAGAGATCTTGTAGGAACCTAAGTATTTCCAGTTCCTTCCTTCCTGTGCGATAATTATGGGGAGGGTCCTCTCATTACAGCTGGGCTCGTGCAGTGTTTATAAAGGAAAGACTTCTCTTCCAAGAGAATGTCTGTGCTCAGTCAGCAATGAGTGGGTTAAGCACAAGATCTGCACTCCAGCTCGGGAAGGAGTAGGGCCTGATGTGGCATGGGCCTCTTTCTGCCCGGGACCAGGAAGAGTGAGGGCAAGAAAGGAAAAATTATTGACCTAGAGAGAGCACTCAATTGCAACCTCATGAGTAAATGGGCCATTTATCCCCCAGTCCGGAGCTCCTTGAAAAGGTGACCGTCCATCAATCCCTCCTCTGAGCTGCCCCTTGATGAGCTGTTCTATCAATGGGCTAATTTAGCTGATTACAGAGGAATTTGAGAGGAATGGGCCGCCAGAGTCTGGGTCTCAGCCAGCAATGCATTAAGTTCACCAGTGTCTCCATCACTCCCCACTTGGGACCGATAGGGGCGTCTTATTCCTGAAAACATGCCCCATCTGATGGGCTTTTGTTAAGCTCAGCTCCAGCTTATCAGGTGCTAGGTGGAAAACCTACTGCTACAGGGCATGGATTGTTCTGTCCTCCAGACCTTGATGGGGGAGGACGACCTCTGGGAGGGGTGCCAGGCTATTCTCGGCTGCTGGTCAGCAGCATGTCAACGCCCAGCCCTATAGGACGGGAGTGCAGGAAGAGATGTAGAGGCCTAGGCTGGACTGTCATTGATTTACCCCTCTGAATTTTTCCAGTAGGTAAGGCTTGGGAAATGCCCCACTCTCCTACAACACAAAACTCACACATAGGTGGAAGAGATGAACGACCATGCTGGAGATATCCCCACTCCTTCCAAAAGGAATTGCCTTCAAAATCTCCCCCAATAGCTCTACAAGTTCCTACAATTCCCATTTTTTGGATTAAAGTACTACCCTATCTAGTTATCCCACTTAAAACATTGAGTTGTTAGCCATTTACACTTTAGCATGAATTAGTATGCCCACTCTATTTAAGGCTCTGGAAACAGGGCACACAAAGGTAAGTTCAGAAGAAAGAAGTCTATCCAGAGGAAAGAAGGGCTGAGGGATGCTACATCGAAGACTACAAAGGCATTCAATTCTCTGCACAGTTGGGGCGCAGCAAGTTTCCATGGAGGGAAAAGGAAGGCACTAAAAAGATGAGGAAAGAGGGCCTAGGTAACAAAAGTGTTGCATTCTCAGTTTGACTGAGAGGGATCCCAAATGCAGAAAATGATGGACCTTCAAGCTCAAACACCTATCTAAAGGAGTAAGAGCACAGCTTTTTATAGGTGGCTATAAATGACCTGTGTATCAGTCATTTCTCTTAAGGAGAGTCTGAAACCACCCTTCGCCCCTTTCTATTAGGGCTTTTCTATTAGGACTGTATTGGTACATAAGTAATCCCACTTCTTTATTTCTCCAATTTATAATCCAAACCTAGCTGTATTAAATAGAAATATTTTGATTACAAGTGACAGAAATCAAGTTGAAACCAGCCTGAGCAAAAGAGTGACTTTATTGGCTCATGAAGCTTTCGAATTCAGACGACAGGTCTCAGGCATGACTGCATCCAGGGGCTCAAAAGATGTCAGCCTTCTCTTTCCATCTCTCAGCTCTCCTCCTCCCTATTTGTTGACGTCATTCCTATACAGGCTCTCCATATGTAGTTTCAAAAAAGGCCACCAGGAGCTCCAGATTCACATTCTGCCAGCTTAGAAACTGTCGGAAGGACAATCACTCTTTCCTGAGAATGCCAGCAGACGTCCCAGAAGTGATTCTCATTGGACCTATTGGTGTCTCGCACTCATTCCTCAACCAATCACTGGGGCCCCGGGACAGACTGCCTAGTCTGCTGGACTAAGTCACATGCCCAGTTCTAGATCTGCTGGGGGTCAGCCCCACCCAAGCCATATGACCTGAGAGTAGACAGGGCCAATCCTCCAAAAAGAAATCAGAAGGCTGCTTCCAGATGAAGAAAGGAGAGAGTCTAGGCAGGAGGGGAAAACTGGCTTCCTTTAAGCTCATAAACAGATCAGTGCAATGAAGTGTTTTGGGTCCCCATGTGGAAAAATTCCAGATCTCAGTGGTGATGCATACAGAGGCGGGACTAACAGCAATGATCCCCAAAGACCTCTTCAAGACAGGTAGTTCTTGACCTCCTGTAGTTCTACCTCATTCCCCAATATGCTGCTGATCCTTTTGGATTTCCAACTCAGTTGGCTTAACCGTGGCGTAAATGGCACATCAGGGACCAACTGCTAATGAGAAGAGGGTTTGTCCCATAGGAAACCTGTGAAGTTAAGTCCCAGAAAGATGGATTTCTTTCTTCATCTCAAGGAGTAACTTTAAGCCAGCCAAATAACCTCTCTAGGTCCTTTACTCAATTCGGCCCAACAGAGAGAGTGGTAGAGAAGAGCTTCTTTGGAATCAGAGCCATGTTTAAATCAGCGGCTATCCTGTGTTACCTGGGGCTACTGAATTAACCTCTCCGAACTTCAGTTTCCTCAACCATAAAAAGAGGTTAAACAACCTCTGCCATATGGAATTGATCTGAGAGTTAGATTAACCACACATTCAACGTGAATTGAGCATCTGTGCTTGCCAGGTGCAGTGCTAGGCACTGGGGAATATAAAAGAAACAAAATCAACAAAATTCTCTCTCACAGCAGAGCTCATATTACAGCAGGGAATATAGACAATAGACATTAAGACATAAGTAAATTATTTTTTAGTGTTAAAGGTAAGTTCTACGGGGATGCTCTCAAAGTACTGGAAATTAGGAGTGAGTGTGCAGGAGAGACAGTGTTTAGCATTTAATAGGACGGGCAGGGTGAGTCTCACTGAGAAGGAGATACCGGAGCAGAGACCTGAAGAAGGCGAGGGAGCGGGGGGAGGAGGTGAGGAAGAGTTTTCAAGTCGGCAAGAACAGCAAGTGCAAAGGTCCTGTGGTGAGAATGTGTCTGGCACAAATGCAGCAAGGAGGCTACTGTGTCTAGAGAAGAGTGAGCGAGGAGATGGACAGAGAAGAAACACAGCATCAGATCCTACACGAGCCTGCGGCCCCTGTGAGGACATGAGCATATGAGGTGAGGAGCACCGTTTGGCCCCAGAAGATTCCAAGAAGTGTACGGATGGAGATGAAGATGGTGATGCTGACAGTTCTGATGCCGATGGCGATGAAGAAGACAATGTGACATGATGGGGTCACCCACACCCCGGCAACAGCATCCAGGCGAACGCAGACACACTCTCACCTTCCCCGAGCTGTTCAGAGCATTTCCAAATTAACACAAGCAATTTGCACTTTGAACCCATGCTGAGAAAATTGCTCTGTAAACATAGGGTGTTTCCTGCCATCTCGAATCTTTATCATGTGCCTGACACCATTATCACCAAAAGGTCACCAGGTGGCACCCATTAGCAGGGCTAACACTTGTTCTGCTAACACCTCCCCATTCTTCACTTCCTCCTGATAACAGCAGAAATACCCCGAATCTAACAAACCGCCCCATGGATGTGGTGTGTCCCTCGCTCATGGCCTTTTGCCCAAACCAAGTGGGCCACCGCCTGGGGAATATGTGGGATACGGGTCCAGATTATCTGGATTTTATTAACACCAACTGACAAGGCTCCAGGCTATCGGTATTGACATCATCCAACCAGCGCTTGCCTCATTCTGGCTCCTAACTCCAGGAAGCTATTCCAAAGTGTAGCTAATTCTTCTCAGATGGCTGGCACCTCAGTTTAGTGGTTCCATAGCATCATTTCTCCAGAGAGGAGCTTCCCAAACACCTCCAGCGCACGGACGGACACACGTGTGAGGTTGTGGCGACATTCTCTGAGGATGACCATGTGAGCGCTGGGCCTCCTGTCCACAACCCCGTTGCACATGGCATTTATCACGCAGGCTGTGTCGTGCCTTGATGTGCCTCTCCCACGTCTGCCAGACGTGACATCTCATTCTCCCCTGGGTCTCCACCTCTGAGGAAAGAGTCCACGCAGAGCAGATGCTCAGTCACTGTTAGTCATTGGACAGAAGAAGCAGTTCCATGTTTAATCATATACCATCCTCGCTTTACACCCTGCAGCCGCTGCAGACACACGGGCCGTAGCGCACTGTGGCAGGCAGCTTCAGCACACCGGGGTTCAGACCTCCGCTCCACCTCTTATCAGCAGTGACCCTAGTAACTCAACCTTTCTAATCCAGTTTTCTCATCTCTAAAAGGAGAATAGCACTCGCCACTTCTCATGGCTAAGGCGAGGATTAAATATACGGTACCGTGTCTTCGGTGAGTGTTAATAATCGTTATTATTATATTCTCCACAATCAATTATGTGGTCCCCAGATCCACGGAGCTGGGGATTCTTGTCAGTTTGTTCGCTGATGCATCCCCGGTGACCACGACAGTGCCTGGCACAGGGTAGGCGCTCAACAAACACTTGCTGAACGAATGAACAAGCTGGCCTTGCTAGACTGAGGAATAAGCACCCTGTGCCCCTAGGATGTTTCACCTCACCTGTAAGATTCTCAAGATATCATTTTCCCATTCCCATTCGGCAGAACATGGGTGGGGCCCAGAACTCCGCATTTTAATGGGCTCCCCCCTGCTTATCCCATTCCCCATCAGTTCAGGAATCTCGGCACCGGGGATTCAAGTCCCGTCACCTCCCCCTTTTTTCCCAGCTCATCCCCTGTCCCTTTCCAACTGCAGTCATCCAAAAGCCCAATCTTAGCATCTGAAATGATCACTGCACCGGAGCTAATATTGTTTTCATGAGGCACGGAGACCCAGCAGAGGCTTTTAAGTGAATACTTGGTAACAGAACAATCAGGTTAAGAAATCGGTGTGACGCAGAGCATGAAATAGGAAAGCATCGTGGCCAATCGATTTGGACCACACTTACAGGTTTGTGAAATGAATTTTATTTTCTGGACCAAATGGAAGCCGGTCTTATAAATCACTGCCGCCCTCGGAGATTAATAAAGGAAACGGGCTTGATTAAGAATTCAGAGCCGTGGTCCCACTGTCGATTTATAGACCCAGAGGTCTTGCCACAGGGACTGCAAGACGTCCCACCTGTTAATTGTCATTTAGGAAGATTAACCCTGGGGCTTCTGGCAAAGACTTCTGGTGAGGTAGAGTCTAAGAAACATGCTCCTCCATGCATTCCCAATCCTCCCCAGAAACATACCAGTCACATGGCCCTTTGACATAACATTCTGAGGGACGAGACCTAGATCCTGGAAGGAAGGGAAATTTGATGTGAAAATCCTCCTACATCTCTACTAAAACTTGACAGAGCAGGTTTGAGTCGAAATTTTAAGATAAAAACAAAATAAAAGCAGTGGAGGTTGGGGGTGGGGCGGGGAAGGTGTTTAATGAAATCGACCGAGTGCAAACCGTCCCCATCGGCTATGAGGCTCGCACACCCTGCATGTGGAAAGGCTTACAGTGGGTGCCGAGGCATTTGGCATTCGAGAGCATCTTTGGGTTTGCGTATCTGTCAAAGGCTGCCTGCTCCAGACCAAAAGGAGAGTAGTGCTTGTGATACTAGGGAACGAGGGTGCTGGGACAGAACCAACTGCCGTCACTCAGTGAAACACCTCAGTTTGGAATCCAGTATTTGCAACAGTGTGCTCGGCGCAAAGGGAGTCATGCTCTTTTCTCGTTCTACTCGACATTTTTGACCCCGATGGTTTAAAATGCAGCAAAAGATGGAAGTCAGGATGATGTTAACAGTGACAAGAAGAATGCAAAGCTAATATTACAACGGCCAAGACATGAAAGCAGCCTAAGTGTCCATCCATAGATGGATGGATAAAGTGGTTCATACGTACATTGGAATATTACTCGGTCATAAACAGGATGAAATCTTGTCATTTGCAACAACATGAATGGATTGGGAAGGTATTATGCTAAATGAATAAGTCAAGCAGAAAAAACAAATACTGATATGTGGAATCACCGATGTGTGGAATCTGAAAAACAAAATAAATGAACAAACAAAACAGAAACAGACTCATAGATACAGAGAACAAACTGATGGTTGCCAGATGGGAGGGGGTGGGGGGGGCAGTGGGTGAAAAAGGTGAAAAGAATTGAGAAGTACAAATTGCCAGTTATAAAAACAGTCAGGGGGTGTAAGGTGCAGCATAGGGAATGTAGTCAGCAATATTTTAATCACTATGTATGGTGTCAGATGGGTACTAGACTTACCAAGGTGATCACTTCCTAAGGTATATGTCTAACCACTATTCTGTACCCCTGAGACTAACAGAATATTGTAAGTCAACTGTAATTAAAGTTTTTTAATAAAAAAATAACGACAGGAAGAGAGCAAAAGGGAGGTTTCTGGCGTGCTGATGATGTTCTGCTTCTTGATCTGGATGTGTTCGGTTTGCAAAATGCTATCAAGCTTTACACTTAGGATATTCACTTTTCTGAAACTTCATTTCAATACAAAGTTAACCATGTAAAAAACAGCGCAAGGCGGCTGGAACCTAATGAGTATGTCTGATTATTCTGCAGCATACTGACAGACTACTTAAGTGAAAACACCCAGTAGAAAGCCTTGTGTCCAGTCTGTATTCATTCACCCATTCATTCATGCAATAAACCCTGTATGCCTACTCTGTTTATTCTACATGATTCTGTTTAACCTTCTTCAGGGTACTTGTCCTTATCTAAATTACCTTGAAATTTATTTGTTTTGTTTACTGGTGTCTCACATGTTTCCCTCTGCCCCCAATGGAATGCAACCTCACGAGGGCAGGGACCTTGCCTCTGTTGTCACTGCAGTATCCCCAGAGCCTGGCAAGTGTCATGGCAAACACTCAATGAATATTAGTTCTTTTCCCAAATGAATGAAACTGGGGTCTTGCCCTAAGTGCTGGAGTTTGCAAATGCGTACTATATTGTAGCAGAAGGTCACGTGGTCATTTTACATCAGTAAAAAAAAAAAAAAAATACTGGGCCTCTTGAGATCTTAGAATTGCAGCAATGAGCAAAAACTGAACTGGTTCTCTGTAAACTCCCTGCCCCGGAAGCTCAGAGTTTAAAAAAAAAAAAAAGCAATTAAGGTAACGAGTGATAAGACTTGTGAAAGGAGAAAAATAAAGTGCTGCTGGAGAACAGAAAGGAGGAAATGAGAAAAAGCACAGGCAACAAAAGCAAAAAAGACAAATGAGACTCCATCAAACTAAAAAGCTTCTGTACAGCAAAAAAAAATAATCAACAAAGTGAAAAGGCAACCTACAGAATGGGAGAGAGCATTTGCAAACCAAATATCTGGTAAAGGGTTAACATCCAAAATATATAAGGAACTCCTGCAACTCAGTAGCAAAACAAAACAAAACAAAATAATCCAATTAGAAAATGAACAAAGAACCTAGATAGACATTTCTCCAAAGAAGACATACAAATGGCCAACAGGTCTATGAAAAGATGCTCAACATCACTTATTATCAGGGAAATGCAAATCAAAACTACAAGTTATCACCTCACACCTATGACGATGGCTAGAACCAAAAAGACAAGAAATAACAAGTGCTGGTGAGGATGTGGAGAAAAGCAAATCCTTGTGCACTCTTTTAGAAATGTATGTTGATGCAGCCACTATGGAAAACAGTGTTGAGGCTTCCTCAGAAAATTAAAAGTAGAACTACCACATAATCCAGCAATCCCTCTTCTGGGTATATATCAAAGGCATTGCAATCAGGATCTCAAAGAGATACCTGTACTCCCATATTCCTTGCAGCATTATTCACAATAGCCAAGACACAGAAGAACCTAAATGTCCATCAGCAGATAAATGGTTACAGTAAATGTGGCCTATACATACCATGGAATATTTAGCCTTAAAAAAAA
>NW_011888804.1:5811957-5814091 GCF_000151845.1 Pteropus vampyrus
TGGTATTATGCCTGGGCCAGAGAAAACAAGAGTAAGAAAGACATAGCAAGTACTGCTCTTATGGGGCTGAAGTTCTAGTGTGGAGAGAAGGAAAATCGACAGCTGAACAAGATCATGTCAAAGAGTGATAAGGGTTCTCTGAAGGAAACAAAATATGGTGACACAGTGAAGAGTGGGGTGGGAGGTGGAGGGTGGGGCGGGGGTGGTGGGAGAGGATGCTTTTGACTGAATGGTCAGGGAAAGTCTCTAAGAGGAGGTGACATTTGAGCTGGGATCTAAAAAGCTAGCAGGGTGTGGCCAACAAGAAGATAACAGTTCAGGCAGGGGGTACAAGTGCCAACACCCTGAGATGGGCTGATCACTGGGTTTGAAGGGAGGAGCAGGTGCTCAATAACTATCTGTCACTTGAACAGAACCACTCACCTGTTTAGTCATACAGTATCCTCGCCTTACCGTCTGAAGCCGATGCAGCCAAACCGGAAGTCCCTAGAGCACTGTAGCAGGCTGGTTCAGCAGATGTGGGTTCGGATCCCTGTCCTACTTCTTATCAGTATCTGGGGCTATTGAAGGCCTAGTGTATTTGTAAGGGGGAGCCAACATTTATCCGGTTGGACGCCATTTATTCAAACCTTGTCACGCTCCTCAACCTTGTTATTTGAAGTGTGGTACTCAAACCAGCAGCATCAGCCTCACTAGGAGCTGATGAGGAATGCAGACGTGCTGCCCCTCCCATCCCACCCCACCCCCGCCAAGGCCTACAGAATCAGAATGTGCATTTTTAGAGATTCCATGTGAACACTACAGGTCGAGATTCCTTGCTCTACTAAATGCTTCACACCTATGGTTTTATTTCATCTTCGGGAGAAAGACATTAAAAAATGTGGGCTCATAAGTAAAACATGACGATATCATCCCCTCCCTTGTCTTTGACTCATGGCAGCGTGTATGAGTCATACAATGCCCACGTGGGCTGCAGGGGCACCATTCGGGAGACTTGGAAAGGGCTCATCGGTCAGAAGGGCTCCAAAGGGAGGAGACTCAGAAGTGTTGGGTCTTTTCATTTTCTGTTCAGCTCATCCTGGAAATCAGAGTCAACTGGGGACAGACTCTCCCGAGAAAAACCAAGACCGACCAGCCACACTGAGCCATGACTAGTGTGCTTTAACCGCAGGGGAGAGGCACGAGTCCTTTATAATAAGCTCTTGTAACGTCCCAGAAAGGAGGGCAATTACCAGAGCTTGGTTACACGCTGCATCGGGGTCTACAGGCCTTCAGGACTGGAGGTCTGTCTTCCCCGAGGAATTGGATGGTAGATATTTCTGAATCGCTGTTATCTTTGGTGATAACACCAGGAAGGAGGCCCTGCTGTTTGATTAGACACAGATGGTGCAGCAAGGGGTCGCGTGCCCAGAAAACTGGGGCTGTCTTGTGTACAAAGCTCTAAGTGGGGAAAATCCAGGGTCAGTGGAAACAGTTCTAGCATCCCTGGGTCAAATTAAAAGACAAAGAGGGAAGATAATCTATAATTCAGGAACCTAACCGGAGCAGGATAACAACATCAGGCAAAAAAGCACACACACGTGCAGGATGGGCTCTGTCACCTGAACGTCTTCAGAAAAATGATTATGATTATTTTGCACAGGAAGGAAAAATGTTTCCAGGAATCAATGAAGGACACCATTCAGAAACATCCATAAACTGGTCTAAAAGACAGGACAGGAAGGACCCGAGTATCTATTCTACAGATCTTTTAAAGGTGCTGATGGTGCGATCAATTATTCAGGCAATTCTCTAGCTTAGGGGCATCATCCTAACGGAGGATTTTTCTATCCCCACCCCTCGAATTCCTCCTCCCACATCAATCCACCCTGCCCATCCTCCAGCAGCAGATCAGGAGAGGAAAGAGATGACCCATACACTAGGCTGGCTCACAGAAGTCCAAAGACTGCCCTTGACCGCCTTCCCTCCTCATCACTGGGTTAAGATGGGGATCAATCAAGGAGGAAAATACAAACCCTACCCCCAGGATCACAAGGGTGGAAAATCAAACCCTAGGCAGTACAGATTCCCATATGGATTCAGCTGAGAGTCCTACAGACCAGGAGCCAGCAAACTTTTTCTGTCAAGGGCCAGA
>NW_011888804.1:5814621-5822158 GCF_000151845.1 Pteropus vampyrus
AGTCCCTGCATTCACGAAGCTTCAGCCTAGCCCTATATTCAGAAACCACTCTTTAAATAAGCTTAAAGAATCAGCATTAAGTTTATGTTGGTTTGTAAATATTAATACTAAAACCACTGCAATTAGATTATTAGAATAGTACTGACCTGAGACATGCAATCCCTTTGAAAAATGTTTTCTACTTTTGTACTTACGTAAATACGTGTTCATTAATTATATAACTAATCATGCTCATTAAAGGGGAAGAACCTGTTAATGTAAATAACAGGTGGAAAGAGAAATTACCCATTATCCCGTTATTCAAAGATATCTAAATTAGCAATTTGGCGTATATTCTTCTACTTTTTTATATCTTCACATAAACACGGGCATATATGAGAGCGCGCATGTGTGAGGGTGAATATTGAAAGGGTAGCAAAAATTAGACCCTTCTCTGCATACCACACTGCACAGGCATAGCATTGCTTCTTCGGCAAAATGCAAATTCATTCCCACCGACTGACTTATCTAAGTTTTTGGAACACAGCCTGCTCATCAGTTGGCATTTGCCTGAACTTCTCAGAAGCTGTGGAGTCCAAGCTGGTGTGATGGTGGTTGGGATGACTGGAAGATCTACAGAGACGCACCTGATCTTACCCCACACGAGAAAAAGATGAGGGTAGCAGCCTAACTCTCGAGCATTTAATTTTTTAACATGTTTACCTAATGGTCTCACTTTCTAGGATGACTCTGATGGTCCAGAAATGAGCGTGCGACCATTAGCAGAGGGCAACCTTTACGAAGATGACCGTCTAAAGATAAATAACCCATAGCAGGCAAAGTTTTGGCATGAGGCTCCAGAGAGTGGGCTGTTTTTTTAATTTTTCTTCTTTTGTTTTTCTTTTTAACCTTCTCCATCTCAAATTTATGCATCTGCCAAGCAAGTAAAACATGAGACCTCTTTAGGCTGGGGGACTCAGAGTTGTGACATCTAATGGTGCCTCATGTCACGTAAATCATCCGTGTGCTGTTCTAACTCAAACATGGCCATTTTCTGAAGCTGGCAAAGGGAGGTCCTTATGATTGATAATGATAAATTCCATCCATCCATGTTTGAGCCCTGACTATACAGGAGTATTCATTTGGGATTTTCTCAACTGTAAGCAACAGATGCCAACCCTGGGTTACGTAAGCAAGGCAGGACATTCTTGGAAGATTACTGGGTAGCTCACAAACCCGGAGGATGGACTCGGAAAAGACAAGAATCAGGGCACTATGGCTAGGAGCAGGCACTAATGGTGGCACTCTTCAAGGAATTACGGTCGGAGTGAATAAGCTCCAACCAATTTTAGTCCTTCCATCGTTCCACTCGAAACTTCAATTTTCACTCAAGTTCAATTTCCACACAGCAGACAGGACACTGTTTCTAAAACTCAAATTCAATTGCATCTGTCCCTTAGTTAAAGCTCTTCTTCATCCCACAATGTCCCTTATAAAAATGCCACATTGTGCGTTAGAGATGCCGGGGTCTGGTTTCAACCTAACTCACCTCCCCTCGCTCCCTGGTTCCACATCCCCAAATGTATTAAGCTCCTTCCTCCCACAGAGATTTGGCAGATGCCCCTTCTTCTTCTCGGTCTTCTCATCTTCCACCCTGCTTTCTATTCCCCACTCCCTCTTCTCCTGGCTAACACCCTTCCGGCTGTATGAGTTTGCTAGGGCTGCCAGGACAAAGCACCATAAACTGAGCGGCGAATATACAGTTCTGGAGTTGTCTCTGGACACTAGACTGACAAGATCAAGGTATGGGGAGGGCAGTGCTCCTTCTGACGGTGCTAGGGGAGGACTGCTCCATGCCTCTGTCCTAGCTTCTGATGGTTTGCTGCCAATCACCAGCGTTCCTTGGCTTGTGGATGCATCGCCCCAATTGCTGCCTTCACGTTCGCAAGGCATTCTCCCTGTGTGTACATCTGTCTCCAAATTTCCACTTTCCGTAGGAAACCAGTCATACTGGATTAGAGGCCCACCCTACTCCACTGTGAGCTCATCTT
Organism: Pteropus vampyrus; assembly: GCF_000151845.1. Lineage (NCBI taxonomy): Eukaryota > Metazoa > Chordata > Mammalia > Chiroptera > Pteropodidae > Pteropus > Pteropus vampyrus. The sequence goes on from NW_011888804.1 coordinate 5,816,652, forward strand.
AACTAATTACATCTACAAGAACCCTAATTCCAGACAAAGTCACGTTCTGAGGTCCTGGGGGTTAGGGCTTCAACACAGAAATTGGGGGAGTGAGGGGGGTACACAATTCATCCCATAATTCCATCCTTCAAATCTGAAGCACAAATGTCACTTACATAAGACGATCGGACTCCCCAGCCAAGTAGACCCTCTGAGCTCATTACACTTGTGCTATTCCTTTATGGCACTTCTCAGACCTCAAACCAGTTCTTTGTCCTGGGTTTATCTTCCACCACCAGCTTAAGTTCCGTGGGGATAGGGACCGTACTGCCTCCTTTATATAGTATCTCCAGTGACCAGCACATAGTAAGATCTCTATCCATATTTGTTCCATGAATGAACCAGTCACAAACTAGCCATAAACAGTGTAGTGCGAGCTTTACAGGCTCAGGTTTTAGAGGCAGAAGATCTGGGTTCAAATCCCATCTCCGGTCCTTTGTGGACAAATGAGCTCGGTCCAGTTCCTCAGCTTTTCCATGACTCAGTTTCCCCTCTGTAAAACAGGGATAATGACCACACCTCCTTCATCGGGGTGTCAAGTGATTTAACATACATGGAAAGCACAGCCACTAGTGGGCAAGAACGTGATGACATCAGCTCTTCAGGCAGAGAACTCCAAAATAAGTACCTAATTCGTGGCTTTGCTACGACATAAAACACGTAGCTTTTACTAATTTTCAAGACACCTCGCTATTCTGTCACAAGGTCACCGTCCTTGGTCTCTCTCCATCCCTCATTTTATATTTCTCGTTGGTCTGGCCACGCTTCTCACTGGAGAGGAATTCCACACGGTTCGAAAAAGGATGCTGTTTCCCAAAGCGTCTGCCCCCTGGCTCTCTCGAGGTTTCTTAGAGATAGAAGCGTAGATGTGGCTCCATTCAGAGACGGTCGGAACGTTCGCTGCACATACTTCCCAAACCCGGCCCTCTGGACTTCCCACTCATTTACTCTTGGCAGAAAGCGGCTTCCTGCTTCTGCGAAGTGAGGCTTTCAAGGCTTCGGGGAAAGGCTTTTTGGACAACAAACGGCCCTTTAAAAACAATATTTTGATGAGTTAAGTGTAAATGAATCAGAAACACATGGATTAAGCTTCTCTTGATGTACACATGGGTTTAATAATTATTGGAGGTGGGGAAGAAGGGAAATGGGGCTGGAAAAGCCGTGTCTTGGGTTTTATCAAATCTAAAATGTTTGAAAAGTAATTCAAGACATTCCACACACCCCCGAAGGTAGCCAGAGTTTCCAGTTCTTTCTAGTAACGATGGAGAGTTCCAAAGTGCCAGGTTTCCGTGGCTTCTGATTGGCTGGACACGAAGCTATGATTTATGAGGCCGTTCAAAGATTTATATATTGCCATTATAACGAATTCCTTCCAAACTGGATGGTGCCCAAATGCAGCCTTATAAATATCTTTCCTGTGAGAAGCTTCTTTCTATCCATAGCACTCTCGTTCTTTGCCTTTCCCAGCCCCCCTGTATGCCACAGACTGCCCCATGAGGTCTCAGAGCGATGAAGAGTGAAAGAATTAATTTGACCACGGCTGAAACGTGTTTCACTTCGGCTTGAGCTTTAAATGACGTGCGTCTCTATGAGCGGTGGGTCATAAGAAGGTTATAGTTAAAGGGCTCATAAGTTAGGTGAAGGGTGGAAGGGGTGGAATTTTCTAAATGCTTATTGCTTTCATAAAAAGAAAAGCTAAGTTGTGTTCGTGCCGAACACAGTCCAACACTCAATCCATCAGGCCATGCTGTTTCCTAGAGGAAATATCCCATACCGGATTGGCTTCTGTCTTCCTCCATTTCGATGACATCATCAGTGTCGGACAAGTAACTTCTTCCACATGTCACCATCCGCGTGTCCTTCCCCCAGATTAATTTTTAGTCCCTCAAAGCTCTGAGGTACCCTAAATTACATGGCTTAATGGGCAGCAGAAAAGTGGGGTGAAAGGTGGGGGGAGGTGTTCCTACTTTTCTAATTCATTATCCCACAGGGCTTGTTTCCAGTGACATGCTCGCAATCCCCATCCGCCATCGAGTACAAAGGTTATCGGGAAAAGAAATGACAGAGTTTTAAGTCTGCACAAGGTTCCGGAGAAGAAGGCACATGGTTGCAGAATCAGAATGGGGCAGTTGATTGTTTTAGCAAACTCATAAGGAGTGATGATCCGACAGTGCCTGCCACCTATAAAAGCCATCACTCAGGTGACCCAAGCTCTCTGTATTTATCAGCTATGCCACAACAATGCCGCGTAACAGACTATCCCCAATTTCAGTGGAGTATAAAGACAATCAGGGATCCTGATGTTCACAGACCTGTGAGGTGACTACAGCCAGCTGAGCTAGGAGAGACTTCCGGCTCCAGATTCTGACTTGGAGCTCCATGCCATAAATTGTCTCACATTTGTTTCAAGTGTCTTTCATCCTTTTTGCACCAGCGGTCACTCAGGTCATGTGGTCTGCTCCACGTGTCACATTCTGGAGCCCAGGTCTGCAAGCCCTTCTCAGACACAAACACTGTTACTATGATACACTGCTTCTTATTCTGTACAATTCATGACTTAAGTAGTGAAGACGAGATACAGGGTGGTTACCAAACCCAGGGAGAGTTGTGCAGTGAGGACTTCCTAGATAGAAGTAGTGACCTTGAGTCCAAAGACACAGCCAGACCAAGGCAATCCACAAAGGAGGGAGGCAAGGGAATAAGTACAGCCACCTCCCTCTCTTTCCTCCCTCTCATCTCCTTCTCCCTCTGACCAATACGGATGCCACTGGTCACACCCAACGAGAAGACAGAGGGCAAAGGAGCCCATTGACGCCACCCATATAGGTCAGCTACCTGGGCAGAGGACAGAGAAAGATAAAACATAGAGCCAGAGGGGCAAGCAGAAAAGACCCAGCACAAATATCGTGCTCAGAAAAGAAAGAACAAGAGGCTTTCAGATGTGCTTATAAGACAGCAGCTGCCAGCCATAATAGAATGAACACCAAAAAAAAAGTCAGAAGACCTGGATTCTCAACCCTGCTGTGCCACATACGAGGCGAAGGCCGCAAATAAGTCACTGCACTTTTCTAAGTCTTACTTTCTCCTTCTGCAAAAGCAGGTAATCTGATTTCCCCAGCTCACTTCAGATGATCACCTGAAATCCAAATGAGCAAACAGATGGAAAAGCGTGTGTGCCTCAGGAAGGCAGACTTCCCTTCTTTGCTGCATCTCCAATCCCTAGAACAGAGTCTGACACATAGCAGAGGCTAATACATATTTTTATAATTAATAATGAAACTGAAATTCAACCAATGTCCTCTAGAAAATCACTGGGGTGGATTCACAGCCCTGTCTGCCCCACAGTGGGCTGGACCGTACAAACTGAAACCTCTTTGAGGTTGTAGCCATTTGATCTGCCTTATAAGCAGGCTGTGTATTCGGAGTTGGTCTTGTCATAAATTGAGTAGTGAAGGTGGTAGTGAGTGCCACTGTTGGTGAGCATTCTACCATTGGCCAAAAATGCCATGTCAGGTCAGGCAGACCAAAACAAGAACCCAGGAGTTAAAACAAGCATCCAGCTGCTCTCCATCTCTCTATGCTGTCTTGGGGAGTGTTAGCTCAGGATAACAGTAGTTCACGTTGGACTTTCACACAGGCCCCTCTGATGCTTCAGCAACTTCTTAGTAACATGGTTGCCATGTGGCTCCTTCCCCATTTTGAGGAAGAAAGACTCCTCCGGTGGTCCCCACAGAAGGGAAAGGAAGCCTGTCTTTGTCAATAAGTATCTCCTTGCATTTGATAGGCTCTGACTGGTTACATACACATCCCTGAGCCACGGTCTGGGTGGGGAAATCATTCACTGCTTGTACAAGTCAGACCTTGGAGCAATCTCACCCAAACCCTGTGGCTAAGAGGGATAAATCTCTGCAGAGAAATGCTAAGGTAGTGCTAATGGGAAGAGAGGGGACTGAATGCTGGAGTACACACAACACACCGCTACCTCACGACCTCTCACAGCTGCCAGAGCTCTTCCCCACACATGGCCCCTACGGAACCATTCTCCCTGCCAAAGCTCCGCAAGGGACATAATGAAGTTTTTGGGGTTCTGATAGCTTCCACCGTGTTCACCAAGAGGGCGCATGCCTCTTTCCAACCCTGCTTTCAGCAACATCGTGTCTGTAGCTTGACATCCGCCAGGGTGGGAGTATTTGCATCACGGAAATTGACAAAAGCTACACGTCATAGCCCTTTTTCCCCAGGGAGCCAGTTTACGAGCACACCATTGGATGTACTGAAGTTCTCTTGGCTCTGAGATTTGCCACCATGTCAACCAAGGTCTGAGAGGGATCTGTTTATCATCCTCCATTCTACCTCCACAGTAGTCCTTAGAAAACGCAGATCTGACTGAGGCATTCCATGGAAATCCTTGCAGAGCCGCCCACTGCCTTCGAATTATCTTTTCAGGTTCATCTGCTCACTCACCCTTTGAGCTCCAGCTAGTCCCTAACACACCAGGTACCCTCTCACCTCCGTGACTTTGCACACATTGTTCCCTCCATGTGGAGTACCCTATCTCCATCCTCCACCTGACAGACCCCCACTGCTCCCTCAAGACCCCAACTCAAATACCTGTATGCTGCAACTCCTCCAGGTAGAGCTGACCAAGTGTCCACTGTAGCCTCATCACGTGTCTACTCCAGGATCTGCCACTGCGAATGTACTTATTTACAAATCTGTCACCCACCAGAGTCTGCCTATTTTGTTCACTGTTATAGTCTCAAGGTCCAGCGCAGAGGACAGCATAGTTCAAAAATAATTCTCAAATTAACAAAGAATAAAACGGATACGCATTTGTCACCCATCAGATGCCAGACACCGTGCTAAGCATGGACTTTGTGACAGGAATCAAGTATGATCCCTGATCTCAAAAAGCTTCGATTATGCAGATAAACAAACAAGAGAGAGACCTAGCCTAACCATCTTTACCTCCCTCCCACCTCGCAATTATTATGCACTAAACATCTGTTTACGGTAAGAACGATGGTTTAAACCTCCCCTTGGCTGATTTCGGGCCAGCGGGAGAGCATTCTTGACTCAGCTGTCATTTGTAATATACCATCATCGCCAAACACTCTTAAGCATCCTTGCAGTATAAATACAAAGCAAGTTAGAGACACAGACCGTGATGTCTGGGAGCCTGCATTAAACTAATGACATCAACTCCCAGCACACAGGAAAGAACAAACAAGCAGAGAAAGGGCTGTGCTCTGCCCGGTGACATGGGAACCAGTGGCACAGTCTCATGATGGTGTCAGAGCACAGGGACACAGCGTACCAGGAACCTGGGCCAGATGCCCTATCTGAGTAAGAGCACGAGCATGAATCACAACCTCACTCCCACTCTAGGGATCAATGAAATGGCAACGACTCGGGTAACAGGTGTCTGAGGAGAGATAATAATAATCATCATAGGCAACATTTTTTGA
>NW_011888804.1:5822208-5825671 GCF_000151845.1 Pteropus vampyrus
CTTCTTAGTAACATGGTTGCCATGTGGCTCCTTCCCCATTTTGAGGAAGAAAGACTCCTCCGGTGGTCCCCACAGAAGGGAAAGGAAGCCTGTCTTTGTCAATAAGTATCTCCTTGCATTTGATAGGCTCTGACTGGTTACATACACATCCCTGAGCCACGGTCTGGGTGGGGAAATCATTCACTGCTTGTACAAGTCAGACCTTGGAGCAATCTCACCCAAACCCTGTGGCTAAGAGGGATAAATCTCTGCAGAGAAATGCTAAGGTAGTGCTAATGGGAAGAGAGGGGACTGAATGCTGGAGTACACACAACACACCGCTACCTCACGACCTCTCACAGCTGCCAGAGCTCTTCCCCACACATGGCCCCTACGGAACCATTCTCCCTGCCAAAGCTCCGCAAGGGACATAATGAAGTTTTTGGGGTTCTGATAGCTTCCACCGTGTTCACCAAGAGGGCGCATGCCTCTTTCCAACCCTGCTTTCAGCAACATCGTGTCTGTAGCTTGACATCCGCCAGGGTGGGAGTATTTGCATCACGGAAATTGACAAAAGCTACACGTCATAGCCCTTTTTCCCCAGGGAGCCAGTTTACGAGCACACCATTGGATGTACTGAAGTTCTCTTGGCTCTGAGATTTGCCACCATGTCAACCAAGGTCTGAGAGGGATCTGTTTATCATCCTCCATTCTACCTCCACAGTAGTCCTTAGAAAACGCAGATCTGACTGAGGCATTCCATGGAAATCCTTGCAGAGCCGCCCACTGCCTTCGAATTATCTTTTCAGGTTCATCTGCTCACTCACCCTTTGAGCTCCAGCTAGTCCCTAACACACCAGGTACCCTCTCACCTCCGTGACTTTGCACACATTGTTCCCTCCATGTGGAGTACCCTATCTCCATCCTCCACCTGACAGACCCCCACTGCTCCCTCAAGACCCCAACTCAAATACCTGTATGCTGCAACTCCTCCAGGTAGAGCTGACCAAGTGTCCACTGTAGCCTCATCACGTGTCTACTCCAGGATCTGCCACTGCGAATGTACTTATTTACAAATCTGTCACCCACCAGAGTCTGCCTATTTTGTTCACTGTTATAGTCTCAAGGTCCAGCGCAGAGGACAGCATAGTTCAAAAATAATTCTCAAATTAACAAAGAATAAAACGGATACGCATTTGTCACCCATCAGATGCCAGACACCGTGCTAAGCATGGACTTTGTGACAGGAATCAAGTATGATCCCTGATCTCAAAAAGCTTCGATTATGCAGATAAACAAACAAGAGAGAGACCTAGCCTAACCATCTTTACCTCCCTCCCACCTCGCAATTATTATGCACTAAACATCTGTTTACGGTAAGAACGATGGTTTAAACCTCCCCTTGGCTGATTTCGGGCCAGCGGGAGAGCATTCTTGACTCAGCTGTCATTTGTAATATACCATCATCGCCAAACACTCTTAAGCATCCTTGCAGTATAAATACAAAGCAAGTTAGAGACACAGACCGTGATGTCTGGGAGCCTGCATTAAACTAATGACATCAACTCCCAGCACACAGGAAAGAACAAACAAGCAGAGAAAGGGCTGTGCTCTGCCCGGTGACATGGGAACCAGTGGCACAGTCTCATGATGGTGTCAGAGCACAGGGACACAGCGTACCAGGAACCTGGGCCAGATGCCCTATCTGAGTAAGAGCACGAGCATGAATCACAACCTCACTCCCACTCTAGGGATCAATGAAATGGCAACGACTCGGGTAACAGGTGTCTGAGGAGAGATAATAATAATCATCATAGCCAACATTTTTTGAGTGCTGTCTATGCACCAGGCACCTTGCCTACCAGGCACCTTATCTCTACCAGGTCACCGAATACACCCGCAATAAGCCGGATATTAACATTCGCTTTATACGGATTAAAAAACCGAGGCTCAGAGGCGTTAAGTCACTTGCCTAAGGTTGCGCAACCAATAAGAGAGAAGGCTGGGTTTCCAGCTCAGCTCGGATTCCTGAGCCCCGTTTTTCACCATAGCACTGGAATTCCTCGGAGAAGTCAGGAAAGAGTACAAGACAAGTTTTGACCCTCTTTTTCCAAGAGGAACCGAGTTTGGATTAAATGTGCATAATAAGAGTTTCACAATCAGTCAACTTCTAATTGATTCTTGACTGTGAAGATCCTCTCTGAGCCGTCACATGCTCCTGCTCGTCTTCCTCACTAACTTTTTCTGTCTCCTTTATGGGCCGTTTGGGGGTCGATACAAGAAAAGTTTCTAAGATCTCAAAGAGAAAAAAAAAAAAATCTACACTATAAGTCCATCACCAAAACAGAATGCCAGGACGGAATATCTCACCTGCCTCTTTGTCAAGGACCCTTATGAGAGTGACCTTGAAGAATATATCAAGATTGGTCTGTTAGTTGTTCTTCTGCAGGGCACTTTTGATATGCTTTTTGCTCCTCCCTTACCCTTGGGGCACCTTTCCTAGAATTTTGCATTATATCGGTCAGGGTCCTGGAAGGAAAGAGATGATGCGCTCCATCTGGGTTACTGAGGAGAGTTGAGTAGGGGGGTGATTTGCAAAGGTATAGCAGGGTCGAGGAGAATCAACGAGAGAGAACGCAGTCCCCAAGGGCTGGCAACAGCTGGGAGCCATTACTACCCTGGTTTTCAAGAGGGAAGGGAGAAAGTAGGGACTAGAACCTGAGAGGAGAGAGTCAAGTAGTGGAAGAAGCTTTGTGAACAACACTGAGCTTCAGTGGAGGGCTGTGATCAACCTGGGGTGACCGGGCGGGAGCCTGGACCATAAACACTCTGAGCCCCGCCCACTCCCTCATGTCACACTGGTGACTCCCGATAGCTGAATCCAACCAAAAACCAGGAGGCAGGCAACCCCATTGATGCAGTCCAATTGAGAAAGCTTCCCAGGGTGAGAAAGTGGATCTCGAAGGACTGATGGGAGGAAAAAATGACACATCCACTTTATAAATTCAATTTCTTAGAGGCAGACCTTGAAACTCACTATCTCTGCCTCCCTTGCAACTAAACCCAAGCATGTGACCTAGGCTCAGCCCGTGACTAAGCCTGATAGAACAGCCCAGGGGTATAATGCAAACTGTGCAGATTTTAAACCTGATTTTCTGTCCTGGGAATTCTGTGAGCTTCCCGGTATCTTCAGAATAATCTTCTTCTGCCTACATGAGCTAAAAGTGCTGCTGCTGCCGACAGCTACTAACTCCGACTGATGCATTCCTCTACGTAAGAACCTCCCATAGCTCCCTATTACCACATTCCCTCAACAAGATTCTTCAGGACCAGGACCAAATCCAACTTATGTTCCAAGCCCGAATGAAACCCTCTCCCCACTCCCTTGCCCCAAGTGCCTTGCTCTCCAGCCACGAAGTCTCCATGCTCTTTATCATCTCCATGTCCTTACACAGGGTTGCTCCCTGCCTGCCTCTATCACCAT
>NW_011888804.1:5826416-5839951 GCF_000151845.1 Pteropus vampyrus
AGCCTGATAGAACAGCCCAGGGGTATAATGCAAACTGTGCAGATTTTAAACCTGATTTTCTGTCCTGAGAATTCTGTGAGCTTCCCGGCATCTTCAGAATAATCTTTTTCTGCCTACATGAGCTAAAAGTGCTGCTGCTGCCGACAGCTACTAACTCCGACTGATGCATTCCTCTACGTAAGAACCTCCCATTGCTCCCTATTACCACATTCCCTCAACAAGATTCTTCAGGACCAGGACCAAATCCAACTTATGTTCCAAGCCCGAATGAAAGCCTCTCCCCACTCCCTTGTCCCAAGTGCCTTGCTCTCCAGCCACGAAGTCTCCATGCTCTTTATCATCTCCATGTCCTTACACAGGGTTGCTCCCTGCCTGCCTCTATCACCATCTTCTCTCTTCTTCATCTGAAAAATTCAGCCTTTGAGAATGCAGTGCAAAGTCACCTCCTCTGTGAAGCCTTCTCGTCCTGCCTCTGGGGAGGTTTTGTGATCCTTCTTCTAGGCTCCCTTAGTGCTGGGCTGAGTTGTCTACTAAAGTCTTATTATACTTTCATGTGTTTAAGTGTCAATCTGCTCCCCCACCACCCCCAATGGGTGGAGGATCTGTGGCTTAGACTCTACTAGTTTCCCAGAGCTGCCATAATAAATTACCACCAACTGGTGGGCTAAAGACAACAGAAACATATTCTCTCATGGTTCTGGGGGCCAGAAGTCGGAAATCAAGATGTTGGCAGGGTTCGTTCCTTCTGGAAGCTCTGAGAAAAAGCACCTGTCCCATGTCTGCCCAAACGTCTGGTATTGGCCAGCAATCCTGGCCTCCCTGGGCCTGTAGATGGACCACACCCATCTCTGCCTCCCTCTCCACACAGCATTTTCCCTGTGCCTCTTTCTCACCTCGCTCCTTTCTCTCATAAGGACACTGGTCACTGGGTTTAGGGCCTTCCCTAAATCTAGGATGATCTCATTTTGAGATCCTGAACTCCTTCTGCAAAGACTCTATTTCTAAATAAGGTCACATTCACAGGTTCCAGAAGTTAAGACTCGGACAGACAGCCGTCCCCCCTTATCCATGGGGGGTGCGTTCCAAGACCCCAGTGGATGCCTAAATCTCAGATAGTACCGAACCCCATATATACTGGTGTTCCCCATACATGTATGATAAAGTTCAGTCTACAGATTAAGCACAGTCAGCGATCAACAATAACAAGTGATAAAATAGAACAATTATAACGATATACTGTCAAAGTTATGTGAATGTGGTCTTTCTCTCGGAATATCTAATTGTACTGTACTCACCCTTCCTGAGATGATCTACGCGAGATGATACAACGTCTACCCGATGAGACGAAGCCAGGTGAACGACACAGGCTCGGGAAGGCGGCGCCAGTCTGCTCTTGACCTTCTGACCATTCCTCAGGGGGATCATCAAGCCACGGTGATGTCCGTTCTTCCGCTCGCCAATGTGACACCTTTTCCATTTAATTAAGCACTTATCGCACACTGTGGCCGTAACTTTTGCAGTCTGAGGTGTGACCGCCGAAACCAGCACGGATTTCTTTTTCCTTCTTCACAACTTCACAAACCAGAAGGTTCTTTTCTTTCTTACCATAGATCTTAGCAACTTCAGCATCCGATTTCTTTTCCTTATCTGCACAAGGACGTTCACTTTTTCACGTAAAGGAAGCGCTTCACGGCTTTTCTTCGGCGTGTCCGAATTCCCGGCATCACTGCGCTTGTGCTTTGGGGCCAATTAATGATGGTAATAGTAAAATCAGGAAAAATAAGTAAAATCAGGGGGAGCCTGAGGAGGAGCACCGCCACACAGAGGCGCCCCGCCGGTAACTGAGGCTGATGGCTGCTGCCGGGAGACGCTGCGGGGAAAGGGGGCGGAGTCACGTCAGGGGCGGAGCCAAACAGCGAGATGGCATCACGCTACTCGGGAGACGCAGTTTTAAAACACGAAATGTTTACTTCTGAAATTTCTCGTTTAATATTTTCGGACTGTGGTTGACTGCAGGTGGCTGAAACCACAGAAAGCAAAACCACGGATAACGGAGGACTCTATATATAATTTCTTTTTCCTTTTCTTTCATTCAAACCCAGTGCAGACACTTAGGAAAGGGTGAGGCCCCGAGAACGGCACTCGAATTTTCGGCCGAGTGAAAATGCAGATATTTGGTTTCCTGTGGAATCCCAGCACTAAGAACCCTGCGTGACACATAGTAGGTGCTCAGTGAATGCTTGTAGACCGGGTGGCTGAGTGAATGAAGTACATGGAAATGTCTCTGGTCGGTCGAAACTCAGTGTTTCTCAACAGCATTCCCTTGCCTTCAGCAGTGACCTTTGCCCTCCTCTCCACCTGGCATCAGGGTCAAGTGTACGGAGCATGATAGAATGCAGCTGCTCATTCGTTTCTCCTGCCCCACCTCCTACCCACTCACCAACTCGTCTGTGAAGTTTTCTATAGCAGACTAACCCGGCTGGGCAAATAGGGCTGGCACAAATCCCCCTTTCATTCTTTGACTGTCTAATTTATTTCTTTTCCCCAGCTTCGTTGAGGTATAGTTGACAAATGGAAATTGTACATATTTGTGTACAGCTGGAGATTTCGATATATATATATATACACACACATCATAAAACGACCAACACAATCAAGCAGTTGAACATCCCCATTACCTCACATAGCTACCATTTGTGTGTGTGTGAGATGACAACACTTAAGATCTACTCTTATGGAATTCTGAGTATCGCCAAACAGTATTGTTAACTATAACCACCATGCCGTACATGAACTTGTTCCTGAACCGGAACTTATTCATCTCGTATAACCGAAAATTTGAAATGGGAGGAGTTATTTACAAACCACATATCTGACAAGGGGTTGGTACCCAAAATGTTCAAGAAATGTGCATAGCCCAATAACAAAAACAGATGAATAAATAAACAAATAACCCGATCAAAAAATAGGTAAAGGATTGACGTTTCTCCAAAGACGATGTCCAGATGGCCCACAGGTACATGAAAAGGTGCTCAGTCAATATCACTAATGATGAGGGAAATGCAAACCAAAACCACAATGAGCTACCATCTCACACCTGTGAGGAGGGCTATTGTCAAAAAGACAAGAGATCACAAGTTCTGCCAAGGCTGTGGAGAAAAGGGAACTCTTGTGCCCTGTTGGCGAGAATGTAAACTGGCACAGCCACTATGGAAAACAGGATGGAGGCTACTTTAATTTCCTTTTGCGCTTCCTGTAAGTAAATGGCTTATAAACGGAACGTTCTCACGAGAGGAAATCTCAGCATTTCCCTTCCTCCCCCCTCTGCCCTAGCCTAAAACGCCACCATAATGGTTTCCATCTGGGACGGGAGGTAAGCAGGGAGGAGGCAGCTGGGGGTGGGCGAGAAGTCAGGGTGGGAAGGCGGGGAGAGCTCAGACACACACCTGGTGGCTGGACCAGGGGCGGACGGTGGGGATGGCGGAAAGAGTGAAGCTAAACGCCGAGTCAAGTTTCTTCTCTTCTGTCTGAAAATAACGAATCTATGTTTGACGCAGACTCGACTTCATGCAAAAAAAAAAGAGAGAAGAGAGAAGACAGAGTCAAGACAGGTCCTAGGTTTCTAACGATTTAAAGAAAGCTCACCGCCATTGTGAATTTTCTAAGGAGGAATCCTGGTGTCCTGAGCCAGATAAATGCATGGACTTTGGAGTTAGTCCAGTTAATCTCCTGCTCTGGCACTGGGCAGATCTGTTGTAGTAGGTTGAAGAGTCAAAATTTGTCTCCCTGGAACCTCAGAATGTGACCTGGTTTGAAATAAAGGTCTTCGCAGAGGTTATTAAGGAAACAATCCCGAGTTGAGATCACCCTGAATTTGGGTGAGCCCTAAATCCAACGATGGGTGTCCCTAAAAGAGACAGGAAAGAGAAGATATGCAGCAAGACACAGAGAAGAAGGCCGAGTAAGACAGCGATGAGTCTGTAATTCAAAGAATGCCGGGAGCCACCAGAACCCGAAGAGGCAAGGAAGGGCCCTTCTCTAGAGCCTCTCGAGAGGGAGCATGGCCCTCCTGACACCTCGATTTTGGACTTTTTGCCTCCAGAACTAAGTGAATAAATTTCTGTTGTTTGAAGCCACCAAGTTCGTCAGTCCTAGAAACTAATAACAGAGGTGAGGCTAGACAAGCCATTTCATTTCTCCTCTCTAAGCCTCTGTTTTATCACCTTTAAAATGGGTACAATAATAACATCCACCTAATAGGAGGGCAGAAAGGTTTGATGGGAGGATGTACTCAGGGTAGGGCTCAGTAAGCAACAGCTGCTCTCATCATTCTTACGAGCCCATCGACTACACAAGGGAGAGTCATGAATAGACGCCCCTGCCTCGAAACAAATGTCTAGGGTAGGGACAGAGTACAAGAGGGCACGACGTGTCATTCTTAAAAACATTCTAAATGTTTTCACATTTGGGGGATAGATACGCAGAAGAGGAATTGTTGGGTCGTGTGGTAATTCTGAGTTTTTTGAGGAGCCTCCATACTGTTTTCCATAGTGGTTGTACCAATCTACATTCCCACCAGCAGTGTATGAGGGTTCCTTTCCCCCCACGACTTCTCCAACACTTGCTATTACTTGTCCTGTTGATGACAACCATTCCAACTGGTGCGAGGTGGTATTTCATTGTAGTTTTGATTTGCAATTCCCTCATAGCTGGCGAAGTTGAGCATCTTTTCATGTGCCTATTGGCTGTCTGTATGTCTCCTTGGGAGAAGTGTCTGTTCAGGTCCTCTGCCCATTTTTTAATTGGATTGTTTTTTGGGTTTTTTTTTGTGGTTGAGTTGCATTAGTTCTTTATACATTTTCGATATGAGCCCCTTAAGTTATTGGCCCCAGTGACAGAGCCAAGTTCTGAACCCCTGGGCCACTCGTCCCCACACTCTTAGACATTCTGCCCAGCTGCCCCATGGTTGGATGCCCAAGCCCTTTCCAGCTCAGAAGTTTGCACAGTCCTCAGGTGTAGACACACCCTGCTTCCCGGAAAGCCTGTCGTAAACATTATTGTTCCCCAGGTCAGTCCTGGCAGCCCCAGGCAGGGTCAGGGGCAGCCAGGCCAGGGAGGTTGAGTTTCTTGGCCATAAATCCCATCTCTGACAACCCCTTAACTGCTTATCTTTGGAAACCATGACCTGGGATAAGCCAGGGGGTATGGCAAGCCAAGTCACAAAGCAGCCGCCCAGGGGACATGGGGTGACCAGGTTATGTTCCTGCCATTCCAATTGGTGGATGGCAGAAGACCGGCCCATTCTCCCCTCTCCGCCCCCCAAACGGCTTGACCCATTGAGATGCCATGAGAAAGCCACCATACATCTTCTCTCATCTGTCCCCAAGATACCCGTTCTTGCCAGATCCCCTCTGAGCCATTACCCAATGGCTGTCCTTCACCCTCTGATTTGTTTCAGATGTGCGACTATGATAGGAAAGCTCCAATTTCAAAGCCCCCGTGGACTGAGGCGCCGGCCTCTGCACTGTGGGCTTTCCCACGGACGGATGGACGGCGGGTGCATGGGTGGCGCCGTCACACGTCACTGCAGCGGCACCGTCTTCCCAGAGGCCTTTGTCTTTCTGACAGGAAGGGCACCAGAACCCTGCCACCCCAGAGTGAGGCAAGTTTTGGTTTTTTGAGATTTCTCTTTAGACATGTGTAGACACAGACTCACGAGGCGTTGTTGGAAGAGGCCGCTTTCGGTAGGAGCTTTCATTAACTCTGATAGAGTTTCTGCCCTCTCCTTTGAAGTGACAAACGAGGAAAAATAAATGGTCACCGGGAATTTCATTTTTTTCTTTTTTTTAAGTAACTTCTGTATAAGTCAAGACCCAGATTTGAATCCTCATGCTCCCACTTTTTCACACCTGTACTCTTGGCCAAGTTCACCTTTGCCTCTCTGCGCTTCAAGTCCTCGTTTTTGTAAAAAGACTGTTAAAATGTTGTGAGAATTACATGAAAAACACAAGCGGAGTCCTCGGTGTAGCGCCTGGTAGAGTGTCATCGGCGACTTAATACACGTAAATGAGTTGATACATGTAAATCGAAGGAGTTAATGCATGTAAAAACATATATAATACATATATTACATAATCCAGCTCCAATAATGCTACAGAAACAAGTTCATCAACAACCTACTGTAGGCTCCAAAGGAGACCAAACTTGGAAATAAAGGGAACAAACACTGACTTTCCAGTACAAACCTTTCCGTGAAAAACTTTAAGTGCCATATTTCCGTAATTCCAAAACAAAAGTATTATAACTGATGTGTACAGTTGACATAGTATTTTTTTTTAATTTCGCTAAAACAGAGCTAATAAATGGATGTATATCATTATCACAATAACCTCTCGAGTCCCTGCCTCCACCTTTGTGTCCTACGGTCCACTCAGCACAGCTACTGCAGTTGGCCTCAAAAAATTTAAGTCAGAGCAGGTCTCTCCTTTATGCAAAACCCTCCCGTGGCTCCTGTCTCAGAGTAGAAAAAATACACCCCGCAAATAGTGCCCGGGCCACCATTGGCACCCAAATATTTTTTGAAGGAATCATACATTGAGGGTATCTTAGAATTAGCAAATATGATAAACATGACCTTTTTGAAAAATCCTCTTCATGACATAGTTAAGTAAAAATTAGTATTCACCCAATTTACAGATGAGAGTTCTGAGGGTCATAAGGACCAGCTAATTCTCTGGGTGCCGAGCTGGGAAGTGACAGAGCTGGCATTTCAGCCCAACTGCTGTGGCTTGAGAGTTTGAGGCCTCCCCATCACCACATCCAGGGTTCCACACGAGTTCAGAAGGAACAGTTGAGTCCGAGCTAGTAGTCCAAGCTGTCCCCTGGGAACTCAGACGGTTTGAAGCCCCCTGGGGGTCTGGGGTCTCCCTTCAGGAGCCTTAACCACACTTGACCCTGGAAGCAGACTATCAAATACCCATACTAGCTGCCTAGGTGGAGACCAGCCCCGTTGCTGTGTAGAATCGTCAAAGAAAAGGAGTGAAGAAGTTGCTCACCCAGCTTTCATAACCCTAGACAAAGAACTTCCCTCTAGGTATGTCAGCTACCGCCATCACAGACCCAGACAAAGAGTCCCTAAATTATTATTATAAAGGTTTATCTGCAGTGATTGGATTATACCATCTGCCACTTTAAAACCACGTAAAGATTGAAATGAGAAAACTATACACTGAATTCCAATACCCCTTGACTCAGTTCCTCCCAGGACAAACATCGACATCAGCAACGATTTATAAAGAAGCTGTACAGGCCTGGGTTCAAATCCTGTCTCTGCCACTTACCAGCTGTGTGACATTAGGCAACTTACTTAACTTCTCTGTACCTCATCCATAAAATGGATATAGTTCTGGTTTCGTAGGAACATTGGGAGAATTAAATGAAATGGTCTGTGTAAAGCACTTGGCATATGCTAAGTACTTCATAAATATTAAGGTTTGATTTTTCTTTAAATCCTTGGAGTGGCTTGTCCTTTATTTTGAATCCACACCCAGTTTTTGAGCACCTGCAGTGTGCAGGTCTCTCTCAGTATTCCATTCTCGCGGCCACGCACATAAACCTGGCTCCCCCAACAGCTTTTTGCCCCAAAGCAGCTTCTACATAGAGGAGGAATGGCACCATTTCAATATGCAATCAACCTGAAAAATATTAGCTATTCTATACATCATGTCGAATGTAAGTCTTTAAAACCCGGTGTGTGTGTGTGTGTGTGTGCGTGTGTGTATTACACTCACAGATCACCTCAGTTTGAACCACCCACACTTCAAGTGCTCACTCAATAGCCACACGTGGCTGGTGGCTGCTACACTGGACAGCGTAGCTTGTCCTGGTTGCAAGCTCCCTTGAGTCACTGTCATCTGAGTCCAAGATGCTTCTCTGTCCAGCAAGTCCTTCCCCCCACCCAGAAAGCTCCCATTGATTCATAAACAGCTGGCTGCTCCCTATAACTTTAAAGAACCACAGTGGGGCAGAGTCCTCTCCTGGAGCCCTACCTGTGGTCCAGCCCAAGCCCACCTCTCCACCAGGTGATGAAAACATGGAGACAGAGGTTCTGCCCGCCCTGCCTGCACTGCCCCCAGCAAACCTGCCCCGCCTTGCATTCTGTGCCCTCTCCTATGTCTGTCCACTCCCTCTGACTCAACACCCAGTAGAAAACACAAACCAATAAAGCAGACATCTGAAGGTAAACACATAAGCACACACAGTGGAGCCATGAGGACTGCAGGAAGTAGGAGCCACATGACGCCTCTGGAAGGGCTGCATCTACTCACCTTCTGCCACTTACGTGAGCCCTGTGAGGCTGGACAGCCACCTTCCTAAACTGAGAAACTGTGATTGTTGTATGAAATCTCCTGATATTTACTCTTAGCTCAATAGATCTTTTTAAAAACTATTTCCAGAGCAGTTTTAAGTCACAGTAAAATGGAGCAAGGACAGAGACCTCCTATAACTCTGGAACCCCCCCACCTCCACACAGCCTCCCTCATTATCAACATCCCCCACCAGAGTGGGACATTTGTTACAACTGACGAACCCACATTGACACACCATAGTCACCCAAAGTCTAGTTTCCATTCGGGTTCACCCTTGGTGGTGTCCATTCTGTGGGTCTGGGCAACCATCTGATGGCGTGGACCCACCACCCAGTCTCAGTGCAAAGTAGATTCTCTGCCCTAAACATTTTCTATGCACCGCCTGTTCATCCCCCCACCCCACCTCCCAGCACCCCGACTCCTGGAACCACAGATTCTTTCACTGTCACCACAGTTTTGCCTTTTCCAGAATGTCCTAGAGCTGGAATTGTACAGTATAAAGCCTTTTCAGATTGGCTTCTCTCACTTAACAGGGTTCCTCCATGTCATTTAGGGTTCCTCCATGTCATTTCAGGGTTTGTCATTTCTTTCCAGCACCAAACAGCATTTCATTGTCTGATGTACCACGGTTTACATAACCATCCATCTTGGTCGCTTCCACGTGTGGGCGATTATGAATAAAGCTGTTATAAATACCCACAGGCGGGTTTTCAACTCATTGGGGGTGAAGCCCACGGAGCGCAATTACAGATCGAAAGGTAAGAGTAGGTTCTGTTTTGTAAGAAACTGCCCAGCTGCCTTCCAAAGTGGCTGCACCGTCTTGCATTCCCACCGGCGACGAAGCAAAGTGCCCCCAGCCTCACCATCACCCGGTGTTCCGGTGCTCGGGACTTGTGCAGTGTATCTCCTTGCTGTTTTTCAATAGTTTTTTTTTTAAACTCCACATGCACCCCCAAAAAAAGAAAATGGAAAAAGACTTCTGCTTACCCAGCACGTCTGTTCTAGAGTAATAAAAATGAACAGAGCTCCACAGAGCAGATCTTCAAAGTGGTGCATACAAGCCTAGAGGGGTATGGGCTGATAAATGAGGGACCCGGGAATATATGTTAACGTTTGGATTTAGACTTGTCCTTTTATGTCATGCTTTGTAAGGTTCCGGTTTCGTGCATGTATTGGATGTTCCCACTGTGTATTGGCGGATAGTCTGACACCCTTAGTTACGTAACTTTGCTTTGAGCCAGTTTCGGCAGCAACTGTGTCAGCTGAGGCTCCATCGACAGCTTCCCACCTCAGACTCACTCCCTGCAGCTTTCTAAATTGTGACCCGGGGCCTCGGCTACCTTCTGGAGAGCTTGCTCCACCCATGCTGGGTAGCCCAGAAGTGCAGGGGCATGGATGGTCCAGGAGGCAAAACTCTTCTGCTGGGTGACAGACACAGATGATAAACATCCCAGCCTCCCAGCCTCTGAACAGACTATTATAGGACCTAAAATCAAGGCCGGGTGTCCAGTGACAATCCACTCGCGGGCATGTCATTATATTGACTTTGCCTCTGTCCTGGTTCCCTCTCCCCATCTCTTTCACTCCTGCTACCTGGGATTCCCTCCAAGTAAACTACCTGTGAACGAGCCCTCGCAGGCTCTGCTACTACGAGAACAAGAATGAAGACAGCACATGATGCATGAATAGCACTATTCATGTACACAGTTACACATAACAGAGATGCATGCATTGACAGTGCATGCGCAAAAACGATTTTCGTTGTTTTTGAACCGACTTCAAAACGTGGTTTCTGTTGAACACTTTAGCGATGAAGAAATAGAAGGAAACTGTGAACCCCAGTTGTCAAGCTATGTAACTGGGAACTCTTTGGCTTTAAAATAACAAGAAGAAAAATTAAACATAAAGAAAAGGTATTGGGCTCCATTAATAATACACACACACAGTACGAGGTAGGAATTCAGGTGCAGCTTGATCCAGGTGCTCACTGCTGTCGGTGGGACCCAGTCTCTTTCCTTCTCTGACTTTGCCTTACCCAGTGTCCCCTTTATCCTAAGGATCACCCCACAGCCTTTCCAAGGACTAAACACTAGCCTGAAGAGCCACAAGGCACTGAGCTCCTTGCGTCATAATAAAATGTTGGCATGCCCTTTTTTATTGTTGTTGATTTTTGCCTGACTCCCTGGGATGAGTCTGCCTAAATTTCTACATAGAACATTCCATGGAAATAAACACTGCTGGCTCTCAGAGAACCAATCTCTCCAGGCTTCCCATGGACCTTAAATTAATCACAAAATTCTGTTGTCTTATTTGGGTCTTATGGGCAAAAAAAGAAAAATACCAAAGATGTGTTTGTACCTATGACCCGGGACTCTTTCCTGCTACATGACTAGTTAGTATTCACAAGCCCAAACAGCATGGTGGTTGTGAAAACCTTAAGTGATACATAGATGCACAGTAGTGAATAGTACCAGTTCCTCTTCACTGCCCCAATCCCGCCTTCCCTCCAGATGTGCACACTGGATAAAGGTGACACTGAGTAAGGCAGAGTTGGAGAAGGAGAGAGACTAGGTCCTGCCGACAGCTTTGAGCACCTAGATCAAGCTGCACCTGAATCCTTACCTTGTGCTGTGTGTGTTATTACTATTTTAGTACGTGTTCTTCCAGACCTTCTATTGTGCATTTATATACTGTGCATAGATGCTCACTCTAATTTCATTTAATTTTAAAATACTTTAAACTATGATATTTTTAATATATAATGTATTTTAAAATACTTTAAAATTTGGTATTTTTAATATGTATACATACATGTATGATGTATTTTTTCATTTAAAAACATGCCTTGGTGATCTACCCATGGGAGACCTGTTTCTACCAGTCCATCCAAATCCAACTCATTGCTTTCAACAGTTTCATAGAACTTCCTGGTGTGAATGGACCATCATGTAGTTCATGACTGCTAAGAATGCATATGTACTAATTCATTTTAGCATCAGTTACCTCTCTGTCTTCAACGCCCCTTATTCACACCCTTATACTCCATCAGCCTCCTTGCTCAGGGCCTTTGCACCTGCTGCTCCAGCTGCCTGGAGTGCTCCCTCTCCCAGATAGCCAGCCACATGTCTCTCTCCCTCACTTCCTAGTCTCTACTCAGAAGCCCCCTTGTCCGTGAGGTCTGCCCTGGCCGCCCTCTCTGAAATCCCAACCCGTCTTTATCCTAACACTTCCTACCCCTCTTCTGTAATGTTTTTCTCCTTAGCACTTAACACCAGCCCCTCTGTTATTCGGCTCCTACCACCAGAATATCTGTTTCGTTCATTGCTATGTCCCCAGCGCCTAGATCAGCACCTGCATGTTGTAAGTGCTCAATAAACATCTGTTAAATGAATGAACGAACAACAGTGCTTTGTAATGAGTACTTGTCTTATTCCCATCTTACAAAAGAGGAAACCGAGGCACAGAGAGAGAACGTGCATAGTCTAAAGACTTAACGTGCCAAATGCAATTACATCGTCACTAAAAACTATCAACTGTACTCTTACCTGTTGCTAGGCTTATTTTGATTTTTTCATGTAATAAACATTTATTGAGTGTCTACTATTAGCTTGGCTCCATATCTAGCAGATTTGGGCAACAATCTGGGTCCTGCCCTCAAGCAACTTACAGTTCAGTGGATGAACAAGGCTAGAAAAATCACAAAGACAACTGCAAGATTACCTTAGGGTCATGATGAAGGGCATTAATGAGACCTGGCAGCTGGGAAGGCTCCCTGGAGGAGGTGACATTCAAGGCAAGTCCCAGGGATGCATGGAAGGAAGAGCATTCCAGGGAGAAGAAACAGCTGTGCAGAGTCTCGGAGGCTAGGAAAAGAGTGGCTGAGTAAAGGTAGGCCTGAACTAGACAGAGAAACCGATTGCATTCAGCAAAAGGTACTTCCCTATCCTTTTGTGTGTAGCCTGCTCCACGCTCGAAAACCCCAACCACTCTCAGCCAATGTGATGGGGAGAGCCAGAGACATTTTGCTGGCACTTAAACTGTCCCTGACACTTCCCAATGCTGGGGCTCCTTCTGCTTTAATCCAAGGAATTAGCTTCTGGCCCCACCAGCACCATTCCTTGAATTGCCGGAGGGCAAAGGTCAAGGCATTAAGCAGGGCAGATTAATACTCGGCCATAAATCCAGAAGCAGCATTTAAGCAGCAGTCATATTTCACACGGGATCGTCCAGCCATCGATCGGCCCATCCTGGGGAGGGTGCGTGCTGCGTCCTGGGCCAGCCGCATTTACGAGGCCCTCCGATCCCTCCTGGGCAGCGCCCCCCCACACGCTGCCCTTTGATCAGAGAAATCCAATACCTGAGGTCTGGGCTTTATGGGCAAGCAAGTCCAGATTAAGGGAGTTAACCACAGTAGATCACAACTAATAAAATGGTGCCTGGGCCCCACCACAGCGCGGCCCAGGGGGACTGCGGGGGAGGTGGGGCGGGGCACAATAGCTGCCCATGGTCCCACCTGGGGCCATCACTTCTCCTAGAGCCACGCTGAGCAGGGAGGTTGAGACAGAGAGAGACAGAGAGACAGAGACAGACAGACAGAGAGAGAGAGAGAGAGAGAGAGAGAGAGAGTGTATGTGTGTGTGTGTGTTTCATCTGAACTCTCTCATACACTTCTTTTTCCTCTGCTCTCCTTTCCATAGAACCCTCCAGATACCAACATAGATCTGACATTTCTAAAGAAACAGGGGACTCCCAGACAATCCATTTATTCACTATTTCTCCATGCTGTCCTTCAGTCATCAAATATTTATGATGAATAGATGTGGTAAGGCACTGTTGCGGGTTGAATTTTGTCAACTTGGCTAGGGTACGGTACCCAGATATTTAATAAATATCAGTCCAGATTTCACTGCGAAGGTAATTTTTTAGATGAGATTAACAATTCAATCAGTAGACTTTGAGTAAAGCAGATTACTCGCCATGATGCGGGGGGGGCGGTGGGCCTCGCTCAATCAATCGAAGGCCTTAAGAAAGAAAGACTGAGGTTCCTCCAGGAAGAGGAAATGCTGGTCCAGACGGCCTCAAGACTTGAGATGCAACAGCAACTCTTCCCTGGATCTCCAGTCAGCCTGCCAGCCTGCCCTGAAGACTGAAATCTACCACCAGCAC
>NW_011888804.1:5840579-5849152 GCF_000151845.1 Pteropus vampyrus
AGACAAGGATTTGGGTGCAAACAGCTGATCCCAGGTAGCACAATGAGGGAGTGCAAGGTGACTCAGAAAAGGAACAAGAGCCGATAAAGTGCATGTTAATAAACGGCAGCCATCTGGGACAGCTGGGGCTCAGTACCACTGTACAGCACACCCTTCACAACTGCTCCACCACGGGGACAGGAATGGGGGCATCTACCCACCAACTCCCACCCTGTCTTGGTGGAAGGCTGGTCCTGGGGGCATTAAACACCCCAGCATTTCCTGCCGGCCCCACAGGCAGAGCCAGCACACAGCAGCAGCCAGAGGGGACCCACAGGCAGGGACACAGCACAAGAAGCCACTGGCGTGTAAGGAGCTGCCTGCAGCTGACATTCAAGGCAGACCACACAGGGGAGGCGCTGACAGTGTCAACTACAATCTCCATTTTTAACATGCGTTTTCCTTGTTGAAGTGAATAGGGACCCCCCCCCATTTCCCACATCTCCTCGTTCTGATACTGATGTGCCTATCTCCCCGTTTCATTTATAATGAGCCTTGTGATTACCCTGGACCCACCCTGATAATCCACCAGAATCTCCCTATCTCAAGGTCAGCTGATCAGCAAACTGGAGAATATCCACAGTCTGGTATTTGCTTGTGCCTCTCCATGGTGTCCTGTTAGCATGTTCCTCTGTCCCCTGTACTTTCTGCAAATTGCAGCTGAATTTAGAGACTTAATTGATTCAGGGTTGATTTATTTGGGGCAAGACTATGACACAGGTGGTGCTGCAAATGTGAAACTTTTAAAGAATGAGTTTATGTCACAGGATGAGATATACTTATACGTACTAAATGGACTGAAATTTTACCATTGCTTCTATCCAGCCCTCCCTGTACAACTCACAGGGTGTCAAAAATCAGACCGGAAGAAATTTTCAAAGGAAGACAACATTAAGAAATCAGAAATATACATTTCTATTATCCTTTGTCCACTCATAAAAGTCCTGTTCCAATTTTTAAGCACGCAAAAAATGAAATAATGAGAAGATATTTTCAAAAATATTTTTATATGGTTTAGAGAAAAAATGAATTTCCTAAACAAGAAATTTGCATACCCAGCATGCTTTGATCAGGAGTTCTAAAAGCACATTTTATCTGACCTCAATTTTCTAAGCACGAAGCCTTCCGAGCTCTCCATAAGATCCCCAAAACCACCCCCACGGGAAAAAGGGTTCCAGACTGCATTCGAACACAAATAATACGAACCAAAACCACAATAAGATATCACTTCACACCCATTAGGATGGCTACTATAGAAACAAACCCCAAATAAAACAAAGAAACAGAAAGTAATAAATGTTGGCAAGGATGTGGAGAAACTGGAACCCCCATGCATTACTTCTGGTGAGAATGTAAAATGGTGCGGCCACTATGGAAAATAGTACAGCACTCTCTCAAGAAATTAAACAGAATTACCATACAATCCAGCAATCTCATCTCTAGATATATACCCAAAAGAACTGAAAGCAGGAACTGATAGATATTTGTACATCCATGTTTCTAGAAGCATTATTCGTAATAGTCACAAGGTAGAAACCACTCAAATGTCCATTAAACGATGACTAGGTAAACTAAATGTGCTATCTACATACGATGGAATATTATTCAGACTTAAAGCGGAAGAACATTCTGACACCTGCTACCACATGGGTGTACCCTGAAGGCATGATGCTAGGTAAAATAAGCCAGACACAAAAGGACAAATATTGCGTGATTCTACTAATATGACCCAGAACAGTCAAATTCACGGAGAAAGTAATGGTGGTCGCCAAAGGCTCGTGGCAGGAGGAACGGGGAGTCGGGGTTTGAGTATGGAGTTTCAATCTAAAATGACAAAAAAAATTCTGAAAACGGATGATGGCAATGGCTGCACGACATTTGTAAATGAACTCGAGGCTGCTGAGCTGTATGCTTAAAATCATTAAAATGTTAAATTTTACGTTATGTGTATTTTACCAGAATAAATTTTTTAAAAGAAAGAAATACAATCGTATCTTATTTCCTTACCATTTCAGCCACTGGGAAAAAGCCCTACTCTCTAAGTCAAGTCAGAATTAACAGTTTGCCAAGAGACATGTAAAGAAGAAATTGTTCCAGGCAGGACGAGCCGAGAAAGAATAAACCACTTTCTGCCCAAGACATGGAGTTATTTTTGTTTCTTCCGTTGTTGCCACTCATGTTTTCAATTTTCTAAAATTGCTACATCTCTGAGTTTTCAAATGTCAGAGACAGAAGGTTTCTCACCATACAGAATCTCTCAGAAGCCTGTCATCAAATTATACACTGGTCAACAATGCCATGGACATTCATCCATGTCACAGATAAACATTATGTCACAGCAACCAGTCTTTTTTTTTTTTTAAGCCACTTTTAGACCAAAGGCTGTACACTTGGCCGACAGTGTGGAAAAAAGAAGCAAGCAGAAAAGGGAAAATGCTTTTCAAAGAGCTTTTGCAATGAGGAGGAAGAGTCATTGGTGATAAAATGTGGATTCTATGGGATGAAAATAATTTAAAAGACAGTGTGGATTCTGCACGCTTAGTCTCGGAGACTTAAGAGAGAATGTTGGATATACTTTGCAGACTCTAGCACGGTTACTCAAGAACTTGGTATCTTTACATATATTTAAGTAACCATTTCTTGGTTCTTCGTCTTTATTGGTTTTCTGATTTAAAACATTCAATCCATATAGATACACACAAATCAGAAAATGGAAACTTTTCATAATCCTATCACATAGGGAAAACACCATCAACAATATTGAGTAAGTCCCTCCCACATTTTTTTCTATGCGGAGAAATATACAATCATGTAGTTCTTGTATATGTAAAAAAATGATTACCTACCTATATAATTATATATAACATATACAAGAGATTATAGATCACATTTTATATGACAATTAAAAAAAACGGGGTCATGTAAAACATCTTTCGACTTGCTTCTACAAATTTTCAAGGCATCGTGAACATCTTTACCCGTCGACCATGTCTACCTAACTTGATCGTTTGAACGGCTGCATCATATTCCGTGAAGAGCATTTGGGTTATAGTCTTTTTAATGGCCTTCTGAGGGAGAGAAAGGAAGAGTATATCTAATCCCTTCTGAAATAAAAGCAATACAAAATATACTTTTCTAAAACCCTCTTTCTTCAGCCTACCGCAGGGTACTCAGAAAATTTAAACATTCCTTTCTCTTGGATTCCATTGATGTCAGTTTTCTAGAACATCATTATTGGTTTTCTAACTGAAAATATTCAATCCATATGGATGTGAAGCAGCCATAGGAGTGAATACTAGATACCTTTTAAAAAGAACAAAGTAGTCTATATGTATGTATTAAAATGAAACCATCTCCAAGAAATATTGTGAAATGAGTAAGAGGTATTGTATGGTATCATTTACCTTACAAATACTTAGAGCTATGTAAATTCTTTTCGTGGATTATTTGCATGGAAGGAAGGAAGTAAAAGAAACAGGTGACTGCTTCCTGGGCAGGGGCTGGGGGGACCTGGCTGGCCACAGGGCAACCTCAGACCTCTTTAGGTAGAAGATATTATTATTCTATCCACTGAAGATGAGGAAACAGAGAACAGAGCACTTCTGAAGACTTAGCAGGGGCCCCCCACCCCCCAAAAATCAAATGAAATCATCTCTATTAATTCACTCCAAGTTTCTTGACCATTTTCTCTGCTCCAGGCTCTGGGCATTAATAATGGCCCCAAAGCCATGGGGTTGTTTGGTGACTAAATGAGACCCATTGAGCAGGAATCTGCTCCCCACGGGTACTCCATAAAGAGGAGCTGATTTTTATAATACTCATTAGTCGTATAATTTATTTTGCAGCTTTTCTCGGTTTTGAATGAGGCAAGAATGGTTTCTATCGTACCCATTTAAGTTGAAATTGAGGCTCAGAGAGTTAAGTCCACAGGAATTCCCCACCCAGCTGTGGAGAGCACAGAGCTGGCTTCCTGGAGGGGGTGGTGTCTGCTCACAGGCTCTGCTTCTAGACAACTGGGATCGAATCCTGGCTCTGGCCCTCAGCTCTGTGTGGGACACAGAAAGAGTTACTTAAGCTCTCTGTGTCCCGGTGTTTGCATCTGTAACAGGGGAACAACATGGGCACTGCTTCCTGGAACCGAGAACACGAGTTACTATGTGTTCATTACCGCACCCAGTGATCCTTTCAAAAACATAAATAAGTCACGTCCCTCTTCCGCTCAAACCCTCCCACGGGCTCCTATCTCACCTGGAGTAAAAGCCGAACACCTTATGAGGTCCCCATAGCCAGGCCGCCCTTTCCTCCTATCTTCTGGCTCAGTCCTCGTCCACCACACCAAGCTTGGCCCTGACTGCCGGCCTTTGGATGTTTTGTACCCTCTGCCAGGAACGCCGTGCCCACGGAGATCCTGGTGGCTTCCCCGGCCTCCTCAGACCTTGCCCAAGTGTTGTTTATCAAGCCAGCCTTCCCTGACCTCCTACCTCCTCATCCCGCTGTTATTTCTCAGCAGCACTTGTCACCACCACTTGTCACTTCACTTGTCTGTGTAGTTATCTCTCATCCTTAGACATAAGCTTGATGGGAGCAGGTTCATGCTCTATTTTGCTCATTGCTGCATCCCCAACACTTAAAACAGAGCCCGCATCCCTCAGGCCCTCCATCAGTATCTTCCAAGAGGCAGGAGGGAAGGGCAGCTCAGGCAATGGGCACGGCCTGAGCATAATAAGCATGGCGGTGGGGAACAGCGTGACCCCAGCAGAGAGCCAGTCGTGATAACTTTGACCTGGCTCCTTCACCTCGACTATGGGAAATGGCCTCTGCTACCACCAAGAAGCTCGACGCATTGACGCCTTGGAAGCCCGGCTGAAATGCTTTGCAACGATGCATCATCTGAACGCTTCTTCACCCCCTTGTCCTTCCCTGGGTCCCCTGCGGCCTTAGTCTCCAGCCCCCAAGGCCAGGGGTTCAGACAGCCAGGGTAGAAGGCTCCCTCTCAGTCCCAGCCAGCAGCAGCTTTGGGGGCTTTGAGAGGACCTGTATCTAACAGAATGAGGGCAAGACCTGGGGGGTCGGGGGATCCCCAGAGGAAGGCTGCCTTGTCCGGCATTGATGACTTGCAGCCAATAAACAAGAAAAAATGAAAAGGGTCTGCATCTCCTCTGTCCTTTTAAGAAAGACACCTCTGGACTCTGGCTGGAGGTGGCAGCAGGAAGCCAAACACACACAGAAGGGCTGACCAGCCAAATAAATCGTCATTTATTAAGGTACTTGTCCCCCAGCAGGGGGGCGGGGCAGCAGCCTCCCTGAGAGAGCAGCCATCTTTAAGGGAGGGGCTAAAATTCTTGATTTGAAACACCTGTCTCCAGATGGGACCAGTAAAAACCCAGGCCCTCGGCCCGGTTCCAAAGCTCACGAGAAAAGGAAGAACAATCGACAGCTTTCTAGAAGCTCCCTGCCAGGGCAGAAAGAAAGGCCTCCTCCAGGCGGCCGGGCTTCCCCACCCCCCGCAGACTGGTGCCCACAGAGCTTCCTCTGAATTTGCGGCTGGCGCTAAGACGATATAGCCCTGCAGCACGATTTCTATCTGCAAAAGGGAGGCTGTCTTTGAAATGGTGCCAAGACATGGTCTGAACAGGGACTTCCTGGCCACTGCTCTGGGCAGCGCACCCAGGACGGGGCCCCACCCAGGGCCAGGCCGCCTGGGGCGTCAGCGCCTCCTTTTCTGAAAGCTTCAGGCTCTGCTTCCGTGGAGACTGTGCGAGGTTTTCTGCTTTGCCCGCAATGTTCTCTCCCCACCCTACCCCACCACCATCACCGCCAGCACCATCAGCACCCTGTGACCAGGCAATTCCTTCTCCCCTTAGATCTCAGTCCACCGAGGAGCTCAGATACCTTGTTATGGCCTCTCCTGTACCCGCCCCCTCTCCGAATGGCTCACTGCCAGTGCTCATCACAGCTGGCACCTCACACTTGACATAGGTGTGAGGTGCCATTCTTCTCCACTGCTTCTCTCGTGCTCGCCATGATAGCCACAGTGCATGACACATAGTAGGCCCTCAATTAATATGTGTTTCATGAATGAGAAAAACAGACCCTCAGAAAAAAATGTGAGTATATCTCAGGCTCCAAGGCAAATGTCTAAACACTTAAATGTATGCATGAAGGAGTGAATGAATAAATAAATGAGCGAATGAATGAATGTGCGATTGAGTGAATGAGTGAGTGAACAAATGAATGAGTGAATAAGTGAACGCGTGAGTAGGATAATGCATGAGTGAATATACGAGTGAGTGAATTAATGAACGGGCGATTGAAAGAGTGAACAAGTTAGTAAAAGAGCGAGAATGACTAGTGATAATTCCCTCCTGAGTGGCCCTATCAGTTCATGCCCTTTTTCTGGCGCTCCTTTTCTCTCTGTGCAGTCAGAGAAAAAGGTAGGAGAGGATGGCATGAATGTGACGCTGACCGGCACATGGCAGGAGGGGGGCATTTCCTGAAGGGACACACGGGGGTGGGGAGCTTCCAGGCAGAAGCTGACCCCCAAGGGGCAGTTCTGTCCCTGACCCCTTTCACCTTCCCTTGTTCTGATCTTTATGGGGCCATCTGCCTTTTAGCATCAAAGGAGACAGCAGGGCCGTGATTTGTCCCACAACAGCTCTATAAAAATGTAATTACCCAATAACCCGCTGTCTGCAAAACAAACCATCTTCCTGTTTCTTCTCCCATAAAAAGCATTTGACAGCCCTGTTCTATCAGCTTATAAAACCTGGAGAGAGTTGACTTAGCCCTCTGTGGAATGAAAACCCTAGAGGGGGGAGAGGATGAAGTGGGGAGAAACACACCTCTGCCCTCCCAAAGGCAACGGGAGCAAGTCGTCGTGGTCCGGTGTGGGACTGGACAATGCAAGTCACACCCAAACAGGGCAGCGGGGCTTGGAAACACCGAGCGCTCAGGCCTGCCACGGCCACAGGCAGCACCTTCTCAGCTCCCAGGAAGAGGTCATTCCGTCATTCAGTCACTCAACAAACACCTACCAGGCACCTACGATGCACTAGGCTTCAGGCTAGGGTTCAAGTCCAGTACAACCTTTGCTAGTCTTTCAAGAAACTCACATCTGTAATATTTTAAATGATGGTGGAGCACTTCGATCTGAATTTATTGACATGCAAAAGGTGGGTATCATCATGACGTGGATGAGGCAGGTTATGAAACAGGATGCTATGCTCCGATTTAATTTTTTTTTTTTTAACTGAAAGGGAAAAAATAATGGAATTTGAGAGAGGGGTGACAGTTCTATATGTTGATTATGGAGCCATGCGGTGGGTTGAATTGTGTCCTCTTGCAAAAGAGTTGTCCAAGTCCTAACTCACAGTACCTATGACGGTGACCTCATTTGTAAACAGGGTCTTTGCTGTTGTTACTAAGGCAAGGATTAAGATGAGGTCACCCTGGATTAGGGTGGGCCCTAAATCCAATGACAGGAACCTCGTTCGGGAAAGAAAAGAGAGATTTTTATCCACACGGAAGAGGCCATGTGAACACAGAGGCAGAGATGGAAGCGATGTTGCCACAAGCCAGAAAATGCCAGGAGCTGGAAGAAGCCAGGAAGGTCCTCCCCAAAGCCCTCCGAGGGAGCGTGGCCCTGCCGACACCCTGATTTCAGACTTCCGGCCCCCGGAACTGTGAGAGAATACATTTCTGTTGTTTAAGTCCCCAAATTTGTGGTAATTTGCTACAGCAGTCCCAGGAAACTCACACAGGGGAGCTACCAGCCTAGATGTATTTGTCATAGAGCTGTGTACTAAAATGAGTTAATTCTACTGGGAGAATTTTTAAAGTACTTTAAAACCAGGGAGAGTAAGGACCTGAATAGATATTTCTCCAAAGAAGATATATAGATAGGTAATAAGCGCATGAAAAGTGTTCAACATCGTTAGTCATCAGAGATATGCAAGTCGAAACCATAACGAGATGCCACTTCATATCTTCTAGGGTGGCTATTATCCAAAACAACAAAACAAAACAATAAGTGTTGATGAGGATGCAGAGAAATTGGAACCCCCATGCATTGTTAGTTAGGGAATATAAAATGGTGCAGCCACTGTGGAAATAACCCACTGCGGGCTAAGTCCTCAGAGCTACACGTAGAATTGCCATGTGACCCAACAAGCATCCCCCTAGGTATATACTCGGTACAATTGGAAGCAGGGACCCAGATACGTGGATAAGCGGCATCATTCGCAATAGCCAGATAAAGTTTCCATGGACAGATGAATGAATTAACAAAATATGGTACGGATGGACAGTGGAATATTATTATCCAGCCTTAAAAAGAAATGAAATTCTGACACGTGCCATGACATGGATGAACCTTGAAGACATGATGCTGAACGGAAGAAGCCGGTCACCAGAGGATAAATATTGTATGATCCCACCTACACGAGGGTCCTGGAACGTGGCCAGTTTGGGGAGACAGGAAGTGACGCAGTGGTTACCAGGGGGCGGGGGAGTTCGCGTGTCATAGGTACAGAGTT
>NW_011888804.1:5849696-5852541 GCF_000151845.1 Pteropus vampyrus
AGAAGCAGCATTGAAAGTACATCGAGACGGCCCAGTGTGAGTCTTGGCCTGGCTATGCACTTGCTGTGCGTCCTCGGGTGTGCGAGTTAAACCTCTCCACGTTTCTGCTTCCTCTTCTGTAAAATGAGGATAAATAACTGGACTCACCCCCATAGGATGTTGAGAGGATTAAGTGAGTTAGTACACATAAAGCAATAACAACAATGTCTAGCATATGGTAAAGACTACATAAAAATTAGCTTTTTTTAAAAAAAAAATGACTATAAAGGACAGGAAACTTCTGGAAATAGTACAAAAGAGAAATAAAATAGCTAAAGGAGCCTGGGGAAAGAACAAGGTAAGAATCATCTTCGCTGAAATAAAAATCAAATAAAACCTGGAAAAAAAAGAAAACAAAGGGAAATCGCAAATCTGAAAATAAAGTGTCTTATGTTGACGGGATTATGTTTTGGACCAAGATATTTATAGCTAACAAAGTTGAGTTAAAATGCGTTTGACTAGGCAAAAAGATGCTGAAAATGCATAAAGGAGTCAGGCTTGAAAGGCAGAACATAAGTCAGCCTCTTGGTCGGAGAAAGCTCCGCTGTAGTCAACATTTGGAACTGATGACTTGGTGGTTTCCTTCGGGGAAGAAAACATCTTGACATTTCCTGGTAAGTCTTCCTTGCTACCCCTCACTCTCAACGACATTCTACATCAGTGTAATGGCCCCACTTGAGCCCTGATGGGTGCGGGTACACAGACGATGTTAGCAGCTCGGAGGCTCAGAGCAGGATCTGTCATCTTCATGAAGATGCAAGCAACTGCGCTGCATAAGCAGCCTTTACAGTCACTGTTCAATAAATTCCAGGATTTCAAAGCTGTGGCGTAAATTTCCAAGCCCAGAGAACAGCATGGAAGTCGTGCTGGGTTTCAACCCTCTAGGATCCCTGGAACCACTGTCTGGGGTCCTGGCAGCATCAGCGCAACCCTTCCATCCTCCCAAGGGATATGGATGGTGTGCTAAGCCCCTCCCAAGGGATATGGACGGCGTGCTAAGCCAATGAGAGGAAGTACGTGGACTTCAAACGGAAGCCATAGTGTGTACTTTGAGGCTCGCGGACACACTTTGTGATTTTAAATGGAGACTCTCTGGTCCTCATGCCTTTGCATTATCATCTTTTAAATGGGTACAGCAATGTTTTCTTCAGGCATACAATAAAAGGTCTCGAACTCCTCGAAGAAAGAGGGACTGGGTCAGTGTAAGCTTATAAATGTTGGGACTTTATTTTGCATTTGAAGGAAAGGGTCTGGAAACATCCTTTTATCCATCAGTCATGCATTCAGCTTCCCGTAATAGAATACCTCATTACAGTGCCTTAAACTAGTAGGATTCATTTTTCCTACATAACAAGAACTCTGGAAGGGGTCAGCGACATGCTTGGGTCCAGCAGCTCACTCATGTCTTGACCAGAGTTTTGACAAAGGAGTGGCTACAGCTCTAGCCATCACATCTAAATTCAAGAAAAAACATGTGTTAGGAGAAAATGCTGGATCTCTCTCCTTTTTTGCCAGAAAATAATTTTTTTCTCCAGAATCTCTTGCAACAGACCTTTGGACAGAACTGGGTCATATACCTTCCCAGCTGCAAAGAAAGCTGGGCAATTTGGGAACAGAGCCGAGACCCATTAGAATCCATAGAGCCCGGGTCTAGGCTCATGGCAAGTCACTGTACCCACATCACAGGCTGGTAGAGAGAATTAAATAAAATGATCCATAGGGAACTGTTGGTGCTATGCCTGGCTCACAGCAAGTATTCAATAACTGGTAACTATTACTCATATTCTGAGTTTCTGAGGTTCTTTTCGTCTCATCTTTGAGTCGTCTTGGCCCGAGACGTCTTTGAACTCAGCCATGCCAACCAGTCCATCCTCAAAGATGCTTTGAGATATTTGAGATCAAAGCACACCAGAATCTTCCTTCTTCCTCCTTTCTATGCAAATCAGGAAGTACTGAGATTAATGTCTAACCACCTACACGAGAAGAAATCAATCAAAGCGTGATGAGAAGTTTAATTCAAAATAAAGAAACACAAAGCAACTCCCAGATTTGGTGGGGGGAGTTCTCAAAATTAGACTCAAAGACATTCTGCTTATTTTGAACCGTGAAGAAATTTCTCAAGTGACGGAATTGGGAGCCTATGTCTTGACTCATCTGGGGCTGTGTGGCCACGATAAGCCAAGTCAATAAGAGGAGTTATTTAAGCAAATGGATAAAAGCTATTTATTATTCAGCATTTTACGTTTGCTAAGAGCTGACCCATTCTCTAATCCTATATGTTCCTGACCCCTAGTTAATTTTTTCGGAGCCTCTCAGTGATGAGCAGACATCCTTGGGTGCTTGGGTGCATGCATTTCACAGATGAAGAAGGTGAGGTGAGGAGAAAGTCCCTCAAACGAGAAGGTTGCAGCAAGGCAATGGTTTCCCCTGTTTATCAGCTAAGGAGATGAGATCAGGGACTATTGGGATATTGACCCAAATGTGGGTGAACTTATCCCAGATCGGCCAAGACAGCCATCTACAGATTCTATCCTCAAAATCCGTAGGCTCAGGAGTCCATAGGATCAGAGCTGCGTGAAGCTCGGAGGGCTCTTAGCAGCAATGA
The DNA here is from genome assembly GCF_000151845.1 of Pteropus vampyrus. NCBI lineage: Eukaryota > Metazoa > Chordata > Mammalia > Chiroptera > Pteropodidae > Pteropus > Pteropus vampyrus. Next base: position 5,852,341 of record NW_011888804.1, read on the forward strand.
CAATAGTACGGATTACAGATGCTACTGTTCCTTACAGAGCCCTCACTCTGTTCCAGGCACTGGGCTAAGTCCTTCGCATTCACCGCCTCCTGGATTCTCCAATGACCTTCTGAGGCAGATTCTGCGATGAGCCCTATTTTACAGATGAATAAGCTGAGGCCCAGAAACGCTATGTGCCTTGCTTGGCATTCCAGGATCCCG
>NW_011888804.1:5852591-5857672 GCF_000151845.1 Pteropus vampyrus
GCAAATGGATAAAAGCTATTTATTATTCAGCATTTTACGTTTGCTAAGAGCTGACCCATTCTCTAATCCTATATGTTCCTGACCCCTAGTTAATTTTTTCGGAGCCTCTCAGTGATGAGCAGACATCCTTGGGTGCTTGGGTGCATGCATTTCACAGATGAAGAAGGTGAGGTGAGGAGAAAGTCCCTCAAACGAGAAGGTTGCAGCAAGGCAATGGTTTCCCCTGTTTATCAGCTAAGGAGATGAGATCAGGGACTATTGGGATATTGACCCAAATGTGGGTGAACTTATCCCAGATCGGCCAAGACAGCCATCTACAGATTCTATCCTCAAAATCCGTAGGCTCAGGAGTCCATAGGATCAGAGCTGCGTGAAGCTCGGAGGGCTCTTAGCAGCAATGACAATAGTACGGATTACAGATGCTACTGTTCCTTACAGAGCCCTCACTCTGTTCCAGGCACTGGGCTAAGTCCTTCATATTCACCGCCTCCTAGATTCTCCAATGAACTTCTGAGGCAGATTCTGCGATGAGCCCTATTTTACAGATGAATAAGCTGAGGCCCAGAAACGCTATGTGCCTTGCTTGGCATTCCAGGATCCCGAAACCTGAGATGGCCATGCCCTCACCAGTTCTCGAGTCTGTGACAGCTCTGACGATGGCAAACACCAGGCGCCTACAAGTGAAAGGGTTCGCACAAGAACATACGAGTGAGATCTACTGCCATGCGAGACAGAGAGGACAGGCAGTGGCAAAGTCACGATGACAGAGAAAGCCCCGGGTGCTGTGCGAACTTACATCACGGCACAGCACCCAGCTTCGGGGCACCGGGAAACGCTTCCGAGAGGAAGGGACACGTACCTGGGAAGGAAGGGGCGTGAGTTGCTGAAGGCAGCGGAAGAACAGGGCCAGCGTCCTGTGGGCAAGACAGAGCGGGCGTGAAATTACTTAAGAGTTCAGCGGGCTGGAGCGTGGTGTTTGCGGCAGAAGCAGTGAGAGGCGGGGCCGGACAGGTAGGCTGAGGCCAGGTCATGCAGAGCCCTGCAGACCGTGGAAATGAACCTGAGCAAGACACTAGAGGAAAAGAGGGAACCGTGGAAGAGCTTTAATCTGGTGAGTGACGCTGCCGTCCATACCTCGCAGAGAAGGAGGGAGCGGGAGGGGGAGGGAGATAAATACCGAGAGCTTGTGCACATGTGTGGAGAGAGATCAAGTGAGCAGGATGGAGCTTTGCCTGGAACCAGATATAAGAGTGGGAGTGTGTCTGGTATCTAATTTCTGCTGGCGTGTGCGTCCGGGAGGAGCACATGTGTGGCCTGACCTGGGAGGAGGTCAAAGCGACCCACAAACAGCTGAACATTCCTGATCATTCTATTTCCAATCCAGGGGTTGTTTCCAGGAGCTCAGCAACTTCTCCCCGCCCACGAAGTCCACGCAGGGCCCCTCGGCTCCCAGACACCACCCCCCTCACCGATCCTTGCTCAACCGAGGCCGTCCACTCAGCTGCCAAAATGCAGCGGACGTGGGGGGGGGGGTAGGGGCAAGAACACGTCAGGGCTCCCAAGAGGACACAAGACAGCTTACTCGGAAGACAGAAAAGTGATCCGCCCTCCCGCGGACAGGCACCGCTAGGGGGGCAATGAGCTGTCAGGTATAATTAGACGGAGTCCCAGCAGCAGGCGCGGTGCCCTGCCCACGTCAGCACCTTCTGCTGCCATCTGTCTCTGCTGCCCAAGCACCATCGCTTTATCCAACCCCTGACCTCGGGGAGCCTCCCAGCCGAGGAGGGGCCCATGAGCGGCCCTTAGATGGGGTGTATGGCCACGCTCATTACCCTAGAAAGACTAATAATGATAAATAGTAAACAATAATGATTGATGGTAATAATAGACATAATACTGGTGATACCATAGCGACCGCCTTCAGAGTATCTGCTTTGTGGCAAGGACTTGGCAACGTCCGAATCTATATGACCTCATTTAACCTACCCGACAGCCCTGTGTGTAGGGTGGTCTTATCCTCGTTTTCCAGATGGTGACGGTGAGGCTCGGAGACCTTTCAGCAAGAAAAGCAGAAACCGAACCCAGGTTTCTGCACTTTCAAGCACGAGTTAACTGCCACGTCCTATCAACTGGTCTTAGGGACCGAGGGTGGCTTCTGAAATGGGCTGCTGTTGTTCCAGCTCGTGAGTCCATTCCAGACTCTAACCGTGGACGCTGAGAACTGGATTCGCTGGGTACTAACCCCAAATTACAAGCCCTTCAACGTCCAGTGTGAGTCAGTCTTGCATACATGGCCGTAAGTAGCAGGTGGGAGGTGAAAGAGGCAGCCTGTCCCCAGGTCTTGGAAGGCATTAAAGGAGTTTGATGAAGACCGTGAAATGAACTGAGCTGGCCTCTGTTTGGACATATGTGTCCTGAACACCCTCCTCCAAGCCTACCTTTTGTAACGAGCCTCACATGTAAGTACTCAGACCCCAAAGCAGTTATCGAGCGCCTGCTGGATACAGTAGGCTGCTACGGGTACTCCCACAAAATACAGGAAGAGTCCCAGTGACGAGTCCTACAAGGTTGTAACCATTGGCTGAGGTAGGAAACAGTTTCCCCTCGTAATGCAGAGGTGCTGGTCACTGCCTGCGAGTCCACCAGCTACACATCACTGTCTTGTGGCTCCTGGAGCAGGCAGGTGACATGGGGAAAGCAGGTATTCACACCTCCCAGCCTTGGGCGTCCACGACCTTCCCACTCCCTCACACAACGAACATTCTCTGCCTCTCCTTCCGGCTCTATCCACACACCCGTCTGACTTCAGAACCAGCAGCATCATTTTGGGCGGCGGTGCGCGTGGCGGCTGTTGAGTGTTTTCTGATGGGAACCGGCCCAATCCCTCTGACATCGGAACGCCGTGTTTACTTACCCATTAGTGGAGCTTTGGACACCCACAGCAGACAGGCTGGCTCCAGGGCATTTAAAAGGTCGCGAATCAAGAACCAGGAAGGCAAGATGCTGGGATTCTGATCAACAGAGCTTGAGAGGTGAGCACGGCTTTTTAAATGCACCGACAGAGTGCTTTGTCCTCCAAGAAAGGGACCCATCGGTCAGACGCGAGCCTCTGTAGGATACGTTCTCTTTGTCCCCAGTCTGAGATGGCTGATAACACTTGGGTGCCTGCCCTCAATCAGGAGGTCTGCCTAAATTGCTCTGACCTTGGGGAAACTGAGGCTGCCTTGGCAGAACTTTCTTGAAAAAACTGCATTGGAGAAACGGAGGCAGTAAAACGAAATGGAATTCTGCCACTATACCGGAACCCACAGGCTCCTCAAGAATAATCTCTCATTCCAACCCAGTGGAATAGTTAAGTTTGTACATTTAAAAGGCAGAGCCTTTAAAAATCGCTTCCATGCACCAGACATTCCCGCTGAACACTGTGTGCGTTGTCTCATTTAATACAACAACCCTAACAGGTGTTTACTTTTATCCCCGTGTTACGGGTGAGGCTCAGAAAGGTTAAATCACTTGCCCGAAGTTCTCCAGCTAGTTAAGGGGCAGAGCTGGGGTTTGAGCTCAGGTCTCTAAAGCTAGAATTCGGGTCTCTAAATCTAGGTCGGCCTCATTAACCACGCTGGGAGGAAAAGGCTGCAATCAGGCAGCTGGGAAACATAAAGGTGTTGGACAGAGCGCCTGGCAAGCCCAGATGGGGGAGAAAGGGTATTTTCATTCATTGTTTGTTTTTCCCAGCACAGTTCAGGGGAGAAGGTGCCTGACAGGCCGAACTGGTCAAACTGGGGGTAATATTGTGAGGAACTAGAAGACAACTGATGACTCACCACTTGAATGTTTTACAGCTGGTAGAAAATACAGAGAGAGAAACTTGGTGGCTAGTATCTTAGAAGAGACGCTCCTCGTTGTACAGATGTAGAGCCTGAGACACAGATGGAAGGTGTCCCGCCCAAATGCGGACTGAAATGATCCGCTGATTTCCTGGTTTCCAGAACGCTTCTTCAAATAATAACAAAAGCAACTATAATAATAATAAAAGCAGCCAACATTTTAGAATGCTTAGTATGTATCAAGTTCGGCACTAAAATAAATATATATATATATATATATATCTCACATTGTTTGATCTTGACAGAAGCCTCACGGGTGAGTTCTAAGGCTCAGAGAGCTTGGGTCAACTGCCTAAATCGCACAGCTAGTAAAGGGCAGAAATACAAATTTTAAATTTCTACAGCCTGACTCCAGAATCTGAACACGTAACAACCAGGCTATGCATGCTCCCTCTCTAAAATAGTACTCGTTCAGCAAATATCATCAAGCACCGTGGCTAAATGAGACCCCACCTGCCCACCATGACCCTCCCTAGTTCTTCAAGGGAACAGACAGGTACGTAGATAATTTCACACTGCGTGACAATGCTTTACTGAGAGGGGAAGCAAATAACAGCCTGAGTTGGACAAAGACTCAAGAGAGGTCACAGGAGCTGAGTTTTGAAGGATAAGCAGGAGTTCGCCAGGGGACAAGTATGCAACGGAGGGAGAAGCAACGCATGAGGCAAGAGCTATGAAGCACGCCGCGTCTCTAGAGAACGGCGAGGACCTCCAGCATCCGAAACGGGGAATAGAAAGGGAAGAGACCGAGGGAAAAGCCCAAACGCCTGTCGACAGGTAAATCCATTTCAAAAAAATCGCGGTATTGCTATACGATGGAATATTACTCTACGGTCAAAAAAAAAAAAAAAACAACAACTAATAACCGCAACGACGTGGATGACTCTCAAAACCATGATGTCGAGTGAAAAAAAAAAAAACGTACCATTCACAAAGAGACGGATATATAGTTATATTTATATTTGTATTTATATATACATACACACGTACATATATATACTATATAATTCCATTTAGATGAAATTCTAGAATAAGTGTTAGTGATGGAACTCAAATACAATGTTTGACTCTGCAGGGGAGGGGTCACTAGAAAGGCAATAAAAAAAAAAGCCTTCAGGGTGATAGAACCATCCCATATCTTGATTGTAGTAGTGATTATATGGGCGTGTAAATTTGTCAGAACTCATCAAAGTA
>NW_011888804.1:5858276-5861506 GCF_000151845.1 Pteropus vampyrus
TGGGGAGAAACAGAGAGTAAAATAAATATACAACATTTTCTGCAATATCAATAATTTATCATATGTGACTACATTATGAAATTTAAACATAAAATTTAAAATCCATGGTTTATTTCCAAATAGTAGAATTGCTTTAAAATGTTTATCGACAATTCCAGTAACTACGGCCTCAACAGAAAAAGTTCTCCAAAATGGAATTAATTTTTAAATAACTATGACAGTCTTAATGGAGGTGGTAATTACATGAGCGTGTACATTTGTCACAACTCACTGAAATGTGACATTTAGAATATGTGTATTTTATTGTATGTAAATTATACCCCAGTGGAAAAAAAACAAATAAATAAAAATTCATTTCAGATCAAAACTACCTAAGAAATACCATGCCTGAAGAAAGATTTTACTAATTTGGCAATGTCATCAATGGATCACAAATTATCTGAAAATATTGATTATAACCACATAATTCGTCATTTTGCTGAAATGAAAGAAAACATTTTTACTTTATGAATATACAGTAAATTGTGAATTATATATGCCTTTATTTCACTGCTTATCCGGATATCAGCAACCCATTCACAGGGGACCAAGTCTTGCACAATTAGAATTAAATTTGGTCATCTTGGAGTGAGTTAGTAAAAACCCCATTATTACACACACCTTATATTATTTTGTTGTTAAGAGTTGTATATGTCAAGGCTGGGGCCCAAGACATATTTTATTTAACAGTTTATGACTTTGCATCGTAACATTTGAGCTTTAGACGTTGAGGGTGTGGGACTTTCTGTGTCCTCTTGCCCCAGGTCTCAGGGCCTCCCCCTGCCCGCCCCCCAAAGCGGCCCTACTCCCAACCTGAAGATAACACAGAGCAGAGGCTGAAAACAAAGCCATGAGCATCACTAAGCTAAACCCAGCTCTGCCCCTGCACAGCTGTGTGGCCTGGGCAGGCCGCTCGCCCCTCAGACCCTCAGTCTCCTCATCTGTAAAATGAAGCCGACAACAGAATATACTTCACAGAGATGTTGGCAGAAGAAAATGAAATAACGTTCTGTAAACCAGTGAACACCAGTCCTGATGGGCCATAACCCTCCAAGAATAAATTAGTCGTCACTCATGTTTTGGTGGAAACAAGAAAGCCCGTGGCCTCTCTTTGAAAAAACTCCTTCGGGGTGTTTGTGGTAGGGCAAGTCTGGGAGGCAAATTGTTTAGAGAACAGGAAAAGATTATGCAATATTAGGTCAAATTAAAATTCGAGGCAGAGGTAGGAAGAATCGGCAGAGAGAACCAAGGTTTAATGGCTTATGAGCTAACTGGGGCCTCGCTAAATCATTGTTCTGAGGGAAATGACTCAATATATGATTCCCACAAGCATATGCTAATAATTATAATTACACAGAATGGCAGGGGCGGAAGTAGATAAGAAACTGGACTCAAAGCAGGGGGTGGCAAGCTTCTGTAAAAGACCAAATGCTAAATATTTTCAGCTCTGTGGACCATACTGTCTCTGTAGCAACTATTTAACTCTGTGACCATGAGCAAAAGCAGCCGTAGACAATACACAGACACATGCGTGTGGCTGTGTGCAATAAAACTTTATTTACAAAAACAAGCAGTGGGCCAGATTTGGGCCCTGGGCCGTAAGTTTACCAACCCCCAATCTAGAGCCACTGGAATGGCTGTGAAACCCCAGTCCCATTGTGCCATGTGTCCTCGCATAAGTCATCTAACATCTAACAGTCTCCTCATGTGCAAATTCAGAAAAATAATACTACCAGCTTCACGGGGTCGCCATGAGCATCCTCCCATTTTAAATGCAAAGTATTTCCCATCGTTCTTAGAACTTAGTATACCATGATACGAGTCAGCTATTACTACTGTCTGGCCTAGACTGCCAAGTGTCTGACTACGGCCCCGCCCCTTCCCAGCTGGGTGACCCTGGGCTTGTGATCTAATCTCTCTGTGCCTCGCTTTCCTGTATGTAAAGTAGGGATACGGTTGTGAGAATTAAATGGGATGACAAATGCAAAGTGCTTAGAAAAAATGCATGAAAGAGCACTCAAAAGTGAGCTTGAGTTACTATTTTTCTCATGATGTCACGATTATAAATTGTTTTATTATAAGCATCCCATATAGTTCCTCACAGGGAAGAGACTGAATCAGACAGAGTCAAAGAGAGAATCCCTTTGCAAGCACAGATAACAGCACGAGAGCCCTGACATTTCCAAAAGCTCTTAACTTGAGCCTCTCGCCAAAGACACTGACTATGAAAACATCTTTCTTTGCACCCATAGGCCAGCTCGGAGACAGCCATGCTGACCGAGGGAGCCGAAGCCTAACTGTGCTTAACACGCTTTGCTTTGTTTCTAAATTCTTACGAAAGATGAAATATGACATCTAGAACCTCCATGGGGACTTTGAGACAAAACTCTTGTGATAGGAGAGAAACGGGGGGAGGGCTTATTTTAATACATAGATGATTTTCATCTGGTTTTTATCTTAATTTTGCATTGGTTTCATCCTGTATTTAGACTCCAAAACTTGTCATCAGCCTTTCAAAAACCAGTGAAATCTCAGCAAATATGTTCTCTTTTGTTATTTATCTATCTGTTAAGGTCTATATGGGTGGGGGTTCTCCTAACGCCAACAGAAGCCAACACAATTCACTTTCATTAAAGGGAATTCCATCGCCTTGGCAGAAAAATGATTCCGAAGCCTCTCTTCTGGGTTGTTACAACACACATACACACACACACACACACACACACACACACACACACACAAAAAGTCCAAACAGCACTAAAGTAATTAAAGCAGCTGGGATTGATCGGGGTCCTGAGTGACCTTTTGGTCACTTACCTACGCCTGCCATATAGAGAACGAATAATTTATGATATGAGTCAAAGTGCAGAAAACCAAGGCAGACAGAAAGGGAATTCTGATCAGCCTTAGAGGGGTGAACTGTCAGGAAGGACCCCCAGAGCCCCTCGAGAAAACAGGGAACAGAAGCTATAAATGTCCAGGTTCGCCCAGACCCCGACGCCTGCAGTTCCCAGGGTGCGTCTGCTCTTTCGGTTTGTAGAATTCAAGAATGTCAGGGTTGAGGAGACCTTAAATGTCTAACCAAGCCCGTTCACTTGACAAATGAGGAAACTGAGGCTCAGAACAGGGGCTGACTTGCTCCGGATTTCATTATAGGTCCCCTATACACTGGATGTGAAGGCTGTACCTCT
>NW_011888804.1:5862446-5872093 GCF_000151845.1 Pteropus vampyrus
GGAAGGAAGGAAGGAAGGAAGGAAGGAAGGAAGGAAGGAAGGAAGGAAGGAAGGAAGGAAGGAAGGAAGGATTAATCAATGAATGGTTGAATGAATCAATTAATGAATTATTCAGTGAACCATGAATGAAACAACGAATAAATCAATTAATTGACCAAGAAATCGGTGAATCATCATTTATATGCTATTTATCCAATCTCTACCAGGCCATTAAACTTATTTCTCAGAGACTTATTTCTCAGATAATGCGGTGGTCACAAGTGAGATTTCTAGAATGCTGCCTGAGATCAGATCTTGACGATTTACCACTTGTGTGATGTTACTTTACACAAGCTCCTTAACATTTCTGAGCCTCAGCTTCCCCATCTACACATGAGAACAGTCATACTGTCCACACCTCATACGGCCGTTGTAGATTTAAATGAGATAATGCATGTAAAGTGATTGGCACATCACAAGAACTCAATAAATATTAACTTCTATTGTTCTGATGTTATCTTCGGGCAAGAATTGTCCAGTTCACCTTGCAAGGCCCAGCACCTAGCATAGCATACATATTTAGTTCTCGAAAATAGCATACACACAAATGGCTATTTCGAATCTCTCTGCCAGGGCACTTCAAAATTACGGGACCATCAAATGTGTCGGTGTCCCAGTGGAAGCTAAAGAGACAGGAGAGTTAGATGCAGTACAATGAGTCTCCACTTAGCGCCATCGACAGGCTCTGTGACTTTAAGAGAAAGGACACATACTGCAACAGTTTTACCGTAGGCGAATTGATATAAACATGAGTGAAGCTCCGATGGCATCTCATCAGTACTGTAATGAAATGATGTTCTTCGAGGACCTACTACACCTGAGCCTGGGGGGATGCTAGGAAGGACGTCACGGGGTCTGTCGACAAAGCCGGACTACGGGGTGATGGTGTCGGTGTTAAACTCTCTGAAGCTGGTAACTATAATGCGGTTACCTTGCTGTCTGTATTCTTTTGAGATGCACACGAAACTATTTAGGGGTAAAAGGCCATGATTTGTACAGCTTACTCTCAAATGTTTCAGAAATTTATATATATACGAGAAGGAAAAAGCAAACAGAGTAAAATGTTCACGAATGAGAACCCTGGAGAAAGAACACATGAAGGTTCTTTGTGCTGCTGTTATTTTCGACATGTTCCTGTAAGTTTGTAATTATTTCCAAACAAAAAGATTTTTGCAAATTGTGGGGTGAGTCTGGAGCCACCTTGTGTGATGACCCCGACGACAGGGGTCTGGTGAACTACTCCCCAGCAGGGAAGGAGCTGACGGGCCTGCAGAGGAGACAAACGCATGACGCCCCACCCCTCCCGCACACAAACCTTGCTAATCGAGACGGCATCCTTTCCCAGTCACTCCAGACGCAGCCTCAGCATCCTCTACACGGCTACTGCCAGTCGAGAAGAGCTGACTCTCTGGACGAGATGGCCATGGACTTGACCCCTTTTAGACATTTTTCCATTCCAGTTGGGGGCTCATCGAGACCCCAGGCCTTTCTAATGAAGGCACGTCAGCTCCTGGAACACCGAGGCAGCTAAGCTTCAAACTGCACCTCAAGGGCATGGACACTTGATCCCTACCAAAACTCAGAGTTGATTTTACTCTAGCGAAAGGAAGGAAGTTCTGAGTAGCAGCGAGATTCTAGTAGTCAGATACCACTGTGTTCGAATGCCATCGCTGTCACCCTCCGACCGGGACAAGCCGCTTTTGCCGTCCCGTGCCTCAGTTTCCCCATTTACAAAAAGGAACGAACAGCCCCCGGGCTCCTGCGAGGACCAACTGAAGTAATGCATGGGAGCTTCTTGTGCCCTTTCGAGCTAAATTATCTGATTATGGTGATCACGATTACCATCGTCATAATCATCGTCTTCCCTCTTTTTCTCCCCTCCAATTACCCCGGCTAATGGAGTCTCGCTTCTCTTCGGACGGTGGAAAGCCGCCTCTGCCCCAAACATTTCCAGCTTGGCTTTTTTTTTTTTTTCCACGACCCACAGAGCTCCCCTGCCTTGAACCTGAATCATGCGAGAGTTTCGAGAGAGCAGTTACATGTCCATTTTCTTCGATTATCAGTGAAAGGTTAAGTGCCCCGGCCCTCAGCCAGAGATGCCCATCCAGGGTTTCCATTATGAGCTGAACTGGAGGATCCGGGTCTGTGAGCTCAGTCTTTGGCCCTGGCCCTCCTGCTAATAGAACCTCAGCCACTCTCTTGAGAGGAAAGCTTTCTCTCCGGCCAACCAATTTAAATGGCACTCACAGCTCATGCCCGCATGTCATGGGCTCAGAGTGCTCTAAGGAGCTGGAGCAATAAAATCTATTAGGACTCCTTTGTCCCATCTTGTCGTGAACTTCTAAGAAAAAAACACTAAGAGGATCAGTACCCAGAAAAAGCTTCATAATTGTAGCTTCTACACAGCGAATGAGGACAATTACCAAGGCAACCGGCCAATCGCCCTGGTTAAGGGCAGAGGGAGTTTAGTCAAGAAGAGGCTGTTGCAAACCTCTATTGCACCATAATCAGAGAGTAACCAAGATTTTAAAAGGCCCTTGTGTAAAAACAGGAGGGACGGCAGGGGAGGGAAAGAAGCGAGGGGTGGGGGGAGAATTAATTTCCTCTCATTTCCTGCCTGCTCCATTGATTATGGTCTAAAGGCAAGATGATGCTGTGTACCCTTGCACCTGGGGCCACAGGAGCTGGCAGCCGGGCTGGCGATGTGGTCTGATTGTCCATGTGCCTTTATTTACTTACTTATTTCCCCCAACATCTGCAGCATCCGTCTCATGTCAGATGCAGCAACGGTATCAGTCAGAACCTTGAAATACTGCAGCATAGAGCCTCTTCCAGTATTTTCTAGCCTCATGAGTATAAGGATGATAGCGCCTTCTTCGGCCAGCCTCCATCACCTCTGGTAGACTATTTGGTGATGGAGGTCATTTCTGTCATCAGAGCGTCTCCTACGCGTTTAGGTTGGAAATCAAGGTAATGTAGAAATAAAGCAATAAACTGAGACGCAAAACTCCAGATGCTTTTTCCACCCTTGGGGACTCTGTAGAGTCCAGGTGAGACTGAACTGGGGGCTGACTTCATCCTCCTGGGCCAGGCAAGGCTCCTCCTGGGAAGGCTGATGAGACTCTGCCTGGGATGCACAGTCTCTGTGACTCCTGCCTTGCCCGCCCCTCTCCCCGCATAAACATACCCAGCCACAGTTAGCAAGATACTCAATTACCTGTCCCAGGTTTGCTCGTCTTCCTAGTAGAATTCACACGGCCACCTAGTGAAATAAAAAAGCTCCCTTTTCTGCTAATGAGCTCCCCACGACAGGAAGTATGAGAAGGAGAGGTGTCCCTAATTGAAGAGCTTCATTGACTGACTCAACAAATACAGGCCAGACACTATTCTTCAAGCCCATGGACAGGAAAAATTATCCCCACCGTTCTTCGCAGGTAGCAGAGTCTATAATTCTCATTACGCTGAGATAACCGTAATGAAAATAACAGCACGGCCACTTCTCAGCTCCTCCCAACTGTCGCCATGCGGAGTTGAGAACCCAGTTTGCTACCCCCTGCAATGATTCGAAGAGAACCCAGAAATCCAGGTTCTTCTGTGGAATCTTCCCATTTTTCAGTGAAGGCAACTAACTCAATGAATACCAAAATGCAGGGGAACAATATCACCACTGTGGAGGCCAGACAACTTATCTGAGGGCCACCGGTTTGCAATCCCACTGCAGGTGAAGCCATCCAGGATCGCCAGGCCCTGGGGCCACTGCCCTGGGCTTTAGTCCTGTCCTCCAGATTCTTCCAAGTTGTCAACTACTGCAGGATTTCCTTCCTTTTTAAGGCAGAATACAACTTCATTGTATATACAGAGCACAGTTTTCAATCCATCCATCCAGGGGTGAACATTTAGGTTGCTTCCACTCCTCAGCTGCTGTGAATAATGCTGCCGTGAACTTGGGGCTGCGATCTCTCCTTGATGAGACCCTGATTTTGTTTCCTTCGGATATATGTATAACCAAAAGTGGGATTTCTGGATCACATGGTAATTCTATTTTTAATTTTTTGAGGACCCTCCATACTGTTTTCCACAGTGGTGGTACCAATTTCAATCCCATCAACTGTGCACGAGGGGTCCCTTTCCTCCACATCCTGGCCAGCACTCCCTATGCTTGTCTTCTTGAAAATAGCCATCCTAACGGAGTTTTAAATTTAAAAAAGTATATATATCATCCTTAAAACAAACACAGACCATCCGCATAAGAGGAATATAAATTCTAACATAACGTCACATACCCAGAGCGACCTAAATATTTGTTTCCATAACTTAAGGAGTAGAACCACCTCGAGGGAAAGGTGAAGCGAACACAAAACACATGGGGCGTGAGCAGAACACTGGGAAAGAGAAAATCCCGTGGCTGTGCTGTTTGCTGACGCATCTCTGCCTCTCAGGGGCCCGATCTCCTTCATGCTTGTCCCCGCGTGCATGCATCACGAGCAGCCAGAGTGGTCTTCTCGAAACCTCATTAGACCACATCGCTCTCTGCTTAAAGCTTCCCAGTGATTCACCATGATGTTTAGAAAAAAAAATTCAAACTCCTTCAAGACCCTACATGGTCTAGACCAGGGACTGGCAAATTTCTGTAAATAGAAATGTTATTCCGTAAATAAAAAGTATTTTCAGATTTGCGACCCACGTGATATCCGTCACAGCTATTCGACTCTGCTGCTGTGCGTCACAAAACACAGACAACATGTAAGCGAATGGGCGCAGCATTGTTCCAATAAAATTTTATTTATAGACACGGGGGTGGGTCAGACCGGCCACATGAGCCGTAGTTTGCCAGCCCCTGATCCAGACCCTGGCTACTCAGAGTGAGGTCCAAGGACCAGCAATCAACATTACCTGGGACTGTTGGAAATGCAGATACCACTCTAGACCTACTGAGTCAGAATCTGCATTTTAACTGATCCTGTGACTCATACCGCAGGTCCAGACTAACTCCCTTCTATCCAGGCCCACTGGCCTTCTTGCTATTTTTTTTTTTTATTGAGATACAATTGACACATAACATTATATAACTTTCAGGTGTACAACATAATGATTCGATATGAGTATGTATTTCAAAGCAATCCCCACGGTATGTCTACTTAACATCCATCACCACCCATAGTTGCAAACTTTCTTCCTTGCCATGAGAACTTTTAAGATCTACTCTGCTCACTTTCAAATACATGATACAGTATTATCACCTACACTAACCACACTGTCCATTACATCCCCAGGATTTACTTATTTCAAAACCGAAACTTTGTACCTTTGACAACCTTCTCGCTACTTTTGAAACATTCCAGGCTCTTTCTCACCTCCAGGTCCTCGCTCTCACTTCTAACATTCTTCCTGCAACTCTCTCAATGGCTCTATTTCCAGAAGGGACTTCATCACCCTCTCAAATTATCCTGCTGACTTTCTTGTTTACTTGTTTACAGCCTGACTCACTAAAACAGAAGCTCTGAGTCCAGGGGATTTTTCTGGGTCATTCACTGTTCCACCCTTTGAGTCCTAGAATGGTACCTGACACAGGTAGGTTCTCAATAAATATTTGTTGAAGAAAAGGTGAAAAGCAGAACGCAGAGAATTCATCATTATTATTTTTTTTAAAGGCAGGGAGCCCAGGGGCATGCCAGAGGGGAGAAAGAAGAGGATTTAATTGTTAGAGCCACCTGCCAGCCATCTCACCTGGCCACAGCTTCTGGGTTCTTCTAAAAACATCACATCCACTCGTGTCTTAATTCCTGTGGAGGATTGGAAATCGGGGCCGCAATATTCTGTAGCTCTTCCCATCCAGACGCGGGGTCTCTAAACTTCCGCTTGAATCTGGGCTTGCCTTGTAACTTGCTTGGACTAACAGAAAATGGTAGGACTGAGAGTCGGGGCTTCCAGCACCTGGGTCTGAAGACCTTCAGCTTCCGCTTTCGTCCTGTTGGAATCCAGTGCCATGTTGTGAAGAAGCTGGTCCAGAACATGGGACAAAGAGAGGACACGTGGAAAACAGAACCGCCCTGCCCCCACCCCACACACACACACACCAAGCCTAGAGCCTGAACCAACTTCCAGTTATGTGAAGGAAGCCACCTTGGACTTTCCAGCCAGCCAAGCTTCCAGCTGAGTGCAGCCACGTGAGTGGCCCCAACCAACACCCCACCCCCCAGTGGTCCCAGCTGAGCCCTGAGCAGATCAGAAGACTCTGAGCCAATAAACAGTCGTGATTTAAGCCACTATGTCTTGTTTTCAGCAAGAGATAACTGAAATAATGCCCTTTAAATATCCATCCCAAGCTCCCCCGATCGGTATATTAGAGTCCCAATTATGCAAATTAGTGACTTCTATCCCTGAGATGATGTAAAGGCAGGTGGGGGATGGGGGGAGCTCTCTTCCAAAAGGGGATGAGAAGGACCAAACCTTATAACTTTCAGGGTCCTGATGCGTGTGAGTAGCTGTCATACTGCCAGTAAAAGCGACTCACGTGGTATTGTTGCTTCACTGTGATAAAATACACAGTAACACAAAAGTTACCATTTTAACCACTTTTAAATCTACATTTCAGTGACATGAGGTACGTCTGCAATGCTGTGTGACCATCACCACTATCTAGATCCAGAACACTTTCATCACCCCGAAGAGAAGCCCTAAACTATGAAGCAGTCAGTCACTCACTCCCCACAGCCCCCAGCTCCAGGTAGGCACTGATCCCTACAGACTCAGCGATTCATGGCACTTTATATAAATAGAATCATATGATACGTGATCTTTCACATCTGGCTTCTTGGACCGAGCATCGTGTTTTCAAGGGTCATCCACGTCGCAGCGTGTGACAGCACATCATTCCTTTTCATGAGCGCGTAATATTCCATCGCACAGATAGACCACATTTTGTTTATCCATCGGTTAATTGACACTTGGCTTGTTTCCACCTTTTAACTATTGCAAACAGTGCTGCCGTGAACATTCGCCCCACGGGCTTTGATCTGACCCAGTGGTTCTCAACTGTAGGTCCTTGTGCGCCCCGAGGACATTGGACAATATCTGGAGACATTCTTTATTTTGCCACCAATGAGGGGATGTGCTACTCATACCTAGGGAATGGGGGCCAGGGATGCTGCTCAACATCCTACGATGCACCGGACGAGCCCATCACAAGTAGTATCCAGCCCCCAAATGTCTCTAGCGCCCAGGCTGAGAGGTCCTGCACAGACGCACCTCCGCCAGCCTCCGTGGGGGTGTAGGGCTTCCACCCAACTTCCCCTCAGCGTGGCTTCTGTCACGGCTCCTTCTAACTTGCTCTCCTTCCCGTCTCAGAAGTCGTGGCCTCGCGGCCAGTTTAGAAACCTGTGATTCTTTTTCAATGCCCACCATTTTCCAAGAGGGAACTCGAAACAGAACCCTCCGAATCCATTTGCGGGGGGAAAATAAAAGGATATTTCTGATGTTTCTCTAAGCTTTTCATCCTTTTTAAAAACGGGGGTGGGGGTGGGGGTGGGTGGGTCAAGGGGCAACCGAGGAATAAAAGCGCGTGTTCAAAAGCCTCGGTGACCAAAAAGTCCACAGAAAATCAAAACAAACTCAACTCTCGGTGTGTGTAATTACGGGCACAATCAAGTAATGAAAGCTTTATTAGTTTAATGCGATTCCATCAAGCACCGAAAAGTGGGAAGGAGCGGGAGAGAGAAAACGGATGTGAAAGGGGAGCGGGGGGGGGGGGGGGGGGGAACCGGGAGACATGAAAGGAGCCGGGGGAGGACGGGGCGAGCCCGGGACGCGCCGCGACGAAACGGAGCCTGTGCCTTCCGGGTGCCGCGCCCGTGCTGACCCCAGGGAGAGGCTGGAGCGGACTGGAGCGGACGAACGGCGCCCCCCAGGCCTTTGCATTCACTCTGCAAATCGTTTTCTGATCCCATGTGCTGGGCTCCGGTTTAGGCAGTGGGGATCCAGCGATGCACGAAAAAGACAAAAATCCCTCCCCTTTCCCCTGGAACGTGCATTCGGGTGGGGAAAATAGACATTGCATTAAATAATAAGTGCACGATCTGTCACACAGAGGAAAATGAAGCCGGGAAGGGGGATAGGAAGTATGGGGGGGCGGGTAGGGAGGGATTTTGGAGGAGGCGGCCGAGGAGGGGATGACAGACAAGCAAAGAGCCGAAGGAGGTGAAGGAGTGAGCCAAGGGCAGGTCTGGGGAAAGGGCCAGGCAGAGGAAGTGCAAATATCCTGGGGTGGGACCTGCCTGGGGAGGAATAGCGATGGGGCGCCTGGGGCTGGAGCAGAGCACAGGCCTAGGGAGGCCAGGCGGGTGGGGTGGGCAGGTGACGGAGGCCACATCCTGCAGTGCCTTGCAGGGCACAGGAAGGCCTTTGGCTTTTACTCAGAGTGAGAAGGGGCCCTGGGAGCATTTCAGACAGTGGAGGGACATAGGATCACTCTGGTTTCTGGGGAGAGAGGAGCGAGAAGCAGGACAGAAACTACGGTGAGGCAAGCGAGGCACTTGGGGTGGGGACAAAATCTAAGACAGATGCTCACTTCCGGGATGCTCAGTGCCTCGTCACCTCGCCCAGCCCCGGCCCTGGAATGAAGGGCCATTTAGACCTTTATGTAAAGAGTCCGTGGTGGACACTGACCGTCCCGTCCAGAAGGCCTTGCTGCCCCAGCCACGGGGCGGGGGTGCTGCTGGCAGATGGCCTCTCCCCTTCCGCCCTGCCAGGATGGCCCTGGGGACAGAGAGCTGCCTCCCCAGGGTCACACCCCTCCCAAGGGCTTGCTTGTAAGTCTAGATTTTATTATTATTCGGTTGATAAGGCCAACAGATCAGGAGATGATTGCTATTGAAAAGGCAACTCCTTATACTCACAGGTCCCAAGAGGCAGGGGCGAGCCACTCTGTGGGGGCCTTAGTGGGAAGCACCCAGTCGGTCAGCAGGCAGAGGGAAAGAGGGGACAGAAGTAAACAAGAGCCTTTCCTGTGGGTTCTGTGGAAGGAACGGCTGAGGCTGGGCGAGCAGGGTTGGGGTCGGCAGGCTCTCGGGTGTCGGGGCTGTCTCCCACTGTCTGGTACCTGGCTTTGGGGTGATAGGACAGGCAGATAATGGCCCGGAGTGGGCGAGCTCAAAAGGAGGTGGTTTGGGTGCGGGGACTCGGGGTTGGATAAAAGGCAAGCTCATAGGCGGGTCACTGGGCAACGCTGGGAGAGGACAGTCCCTGCAGGCTGTCAGCAAGGCTCCCGATGTCAAAACATCGGAATAAAAAGACACGCTCAATACAGGGAGGCCCACGTCCAGTGACTGCCCCGCGCAGGGGTTCGAAGGCCCCGGCCTCCCGTTTGCATTGCGGGAGAGTATCCCGCAGGACAAACACCCCGGTTTTCCATCCTACTTCAACGGACATTTCGGTCAACAGACAGGTCGTGACAGAATTTCTCCCGATGGCCAATAAACACAAGGAAAAGATGGTCAACATCATTAGTTACCAGGGAAACGCCAATTAAAATCAAACGGGGTCACTGCTCACAAGCCACCCGGCACGGCTATTGTGAAGAAGCTGGACGATACCTAATGCTGGCGAGGATG
>NW_011888804.1:5872143-5890951 GCF_000151845.1 Pteropus vampyrus
GGAGAGGACAGTCCCTGCAGGCTGTCAGCAAGGCTCCCGATGTCAAAACATCGGAATAAAAAGACACGCTCAATACAGGGAGGCCCACGTCCAGTGACTGCCCCGCGCAGGGGTACGAAGGCCCCGGCCTCCCATTTGCATTGCGGGAGAGTATCCCGCAGTACAAACACCTCGGTTTTCCATCCTACTTCAACGGACATTTCGGTCAACAGACAGGTCGTGACAGAATTTCTCCTGATGGCCAATAAACACAAGGAAAAGATGGTCAACATCATTAGTTACCAGGGAAACGCCAATTAAAATCAAACGGGGTCACTGCTCACAAGCCACCCGGCACGGCTATTGTGAAGAAGCTGGACGATACCTAATGCTGGCGAGGATGGGGTGCATGCCCTCTCGCCAAGCCCAGCCGCGCGGTGACCGGGTTCCTGGATGGGCACACAACCGCGCTCACCAAAACCCAAGGAAGCCGAGAAGCACAGGGACTGGTCAGAGACTTCGCATCCACAGAGTAGCTTTTCACTGCAAACAGGGCCGGCAGGCAGATTCGCCAGCCTTCCATTCTTCCTCCCAAGCCTCCCTCTGGCTTCGTGTTCCTCCCCGCGGGGAAGGCACTAAACCCGAGCCCAGCACAGGGGCATATGTTTTGGCCTCGGCTCCAAACCAAAGGAGCAGGGAGCGGATGTGCCGTCTCGGACGCAGCTGCCTGCCTCGCTGGAGCCTGGATTGCTGCTGGGGCCGTGGACCGTCACGTCTCCGTGACGTACTGCCTGAATCAGAACCGCGTACACTCGCATTCGGGTCTGGTTGTTTTGATACGCCTCCAAATGGCTTTCGAAAAATAAAAATAATCTAAGCGGTTACAGTGATGGATATTGAAATCTAAATCCTAAAAGCTCTCTGACTACGGTGCTCCAGGTGGCTTAGAGATATGTTTTTTTTTTTTTTTTCCCTTCCCTCTTTTAATCTAAATCATGTTCCCAGACAGCACAGAGCCTGGTATAAATTGTCTTCTGCACTAAGCTTTTATGCTTGTCTGCAATGATTGAACATGACTCATTCATGGTTCTGTTTTCAACCACCACTGGTCTCTTCCAGGCAGCAACATCTGTTTTTTGCAGTTAAAGGTTCCCTTTGTGTATCACAGAACTCTGCGGTGTTCCTTGGAGAAGCGGAGTCTACACCGAGGGCTGGTCAAATGCCAGGAACTGCCACGCGCAGCAGTGAAACCCAGACCGTCTGCTCTCTTTGTGGATGGTGATGTGGAGTTGGATGTCAGCTGAATGAAAATCCACGGTGTAGACCACTGGGTTTCAGCATTTTTATTATTAATATTATTATTATTGTTTTTGTTGCAAACTCTTTTTTCCCCCCCAAAATTTAAACGAATCTTTGAAAGGGATTCCTGTTCTGGGGGAGACACACCGTCCTCTTTACTGTCAAGAGAATTCCTAGGGCAAGGCCCCTGAAACACCAGTACTCCAGAAAGCTGCTTAGAAGCCGCTTCCAAGCGTAGACCGAGTTCATGGCTCACACAGGTTATCTCCAAACGACTTTTTCTTCTGCTTTTCCCTGTATTTTAAACCCTCTACGATGAACACTTATAACTCTGCAATCATAAAGTAAATCGAACATCTTACAGAAAACTAGCATCGTTTGATGTTCCGTAAGCATGCCTCATAAAGCATCAAGCCGGTGTCTGGCAATCCGTCCGTCAGCATGAACCGAGCGCTAAATGTGTGCCAGGCATCACTCTTGGCCTTGAAGAGATGGTGATGACAAGATGGATAGCAGCTGATCTCAAAGATCTGACATTTTAACAGCAGGAAGACGGACTCAGGAACGCTCACCATCTCCCTCCAGCAACTTGCTTAAGGAATCTGTGCTTTCCATTCCCACCCCTGCGACCTGGGACTTGGAGAGATTGGGACCCACAGGACCCAGAGGGAGGATGCTGCCACCACAGAACTGAGGAATAATCTCAATAAACTACGGCTACCCCGAGTCACTTTGAGACATTCACGGCAGTTGGCCAAAAGGCAAAGCAGTCAACCTTTTATTTATCCATCCTTCTGTCAATGAAGATCTGGGTTGTTTCCATCTCTTAGTGACTATGGATGAAGCTGCTATTAAGATTCTTGCACAAGACTTTTTTGGTGAACATCTGTTTTTTAGTTCCCTTGGGTGAATACCTAGGAGAGGAATAACTAGGTCGTCAAGCGGGTGTAAACACTGTAAGAAATCCAGTTTTCAAAAGTGGTGGTACCAATTTGCGCCAATGATCTATGAGCCTTCTGGTTGCTCCACATTCTCATCTCCGTTTAGTGTTGTCAGGTTTTTAATTTTAATCATTCCGGTGGGTGTAAAATATCTCCTTGTGGTTTCCACGTGTATTTCCCTGATGGCTACTGGTGGTGAGTGCCTTTCCATGCGCTTGCCAGTCATTCTCATCTCTTTTCTTCCAAAATGTCCATGCAAGTCTCTTGCCCATTTTATTGAGTTGTCTTTTTATCATTGATTTATGGGTGTTTTCAACAGACACTGAATACAAATCCACAACAGATATATGTGTTACGACTATGTTTTCCTTATCTGCGGCTTGTATTTTTAATGGGGTAAACAGTTTTCGACAAAGTAAAATTTATCTTATTTTTGTTTTCTTTTATGGTTGTGTGCATATAGTGTCTTTTCTAATAAATCTTTCGGCTACCCCCAGGATTGCTAAGATATCTGCCGATGTTTTCTCCTAGAAGCGTTATAGTTTAGTTCTCACATTTAGGTCTTTGATCCTTCTCAAATTAGCTTTGGTATACAATGCGAGGCAGGAATTTAGGTTAATTTTTTTCAAACATTCATCCAGTCGTTCCAATGCTATTGGCTGAAAAGACTTTCCTAATAGAATTGGGGTGTTTGTTAAAAATGAATTGTGCGTGAATCTATTTCCAGATCCTAGATTCCGTACTGTTGATCTATGTGCCTGTCCCTGAGATCGTGTTCTGGCTTAACTTTGTTCCCTGTCCTGCCATGTTTCTTTTCCCTCACCCCTCGTCTCCTGAGAATTCTCTTAAGTCACTTGAGTAACAATCTCATCACTGTTTTCAGACAGCAGACTGCAGACAGGGAAGTCAATAGTTAAATGAGATGCTTTCATGTGCTCATTAGTGGTAGAAAGAAGATAAAATATGGCGGATACTGAGAAAAGGGACTTGCTTGGGGTGGTAGCCAGGGAGCTCAGAAAAGGCTTGTTTGAGGAAGTGATATTTAAGTCCAGGTTCCCAGGTGACACTGATGCCACGGATTCAGGGAGCACACTGTGAGGACTGCTGACATAAACAATCGGAGGTCAAGAAAGAGTCAGAGTCATGGCTGGTTCAGTGGTTCCACTCTGGCAAGGCCACGAATGGTTCTTGTTAATAAAGTTTTATTGGCACACAGCCCCTTTGTTCACAGATTGTCTACGGCTGCTTTCCTGATACAATGGCCGAGGTGAATAGTTGCAACAGGAACCACAGGGCCTGCAAAGTCTAAAGTATTTGCTATCTGTTCCTTTATAGAAAAAGTGTGCCAACAAACTCATAGAAACAGAGAACATTCCGATGGTTGTTTCCGGATGGGAGGGGGGTTGGGGAGGGTAAGGGGTGTTACAAAAAGGGGGAAGGGGTTAAGAAATACAAATTAGCAGTTACAGAACAGTCGTGGGGATGTGAAGTGTAGCATAAGGAAATACTCAACAATATTGTATTAACTGTGCATGGTGTCAGATGAGTACTAGATTTATCAGGGTGATTGCTTTGTAAGTTATATAAATGTCTAATCACCATGTTGTGACCTAAAACTAATATAATATTGTATGCCAACTGTAAATGAAAAATTTTAAAAAAACATTTAAAAAAATAAAAAGTATATTGTTTGAAACAATAAAAAAAAAGTTTGCTGACCTCTAATTCTATTTTATCACTAGACTGAAAGGTCTTGATGATGTGCCTAGAAGGAAATACCCAAGATGCTTGTCACAATCAGTTATCACATAACCTCTTCTCTCCCATTCTCTTTGAAACTTCAGATTTGAGTTCTTGAAAAGTACTGTCTTTTTTAGCGAGCTTCCAGTCGGAACTGAGAAATAGATGCTTTCAATCCACCAAGATAACGATGCTGATTTTTAATAGACATATCTATGGCTCCATAGATAGGAGTCTTTACAAAACTCTAAGATGGAACGTAATTGCTACAGAAAGAAGTTGAACTCACTATGTGTCACCAAGGTGGGCTTCCTCCTTTGCCCACTTTGGCCATAAAACAGTGTCAACTCATGATGAAGACCTGATGTGTCTGGACCAAAAACAGAACAATGAGAAGAAAGAAAAAGTTTTGTTTTTAAATAAAGTTAAAAAGACTCATTGCCCTTTATTATTAAACTACCTTTTCAACTTTTTGAAGAGGTATTAAAATTTGTGTTTTCTTAAAAAAAAAAACAAAAACGGAGATTTTTAAATGGCAGGGATTTTTTTATTTTGTAGTCTCTGCTCAACAAAAAAACTTTCCAAAAAAAACTTTCCAAAAATTACACTCATCTATAAAATACCAGGGTCTGGGAACCAATGTACTAAGGTGTTAGAGCAGCTGTTGATGCGTTTCCCCTGCCCTGCCCCCACCCCTCAGCACCGTGTGGAGTGGGATTCTGCCAAGTGGCATCTCACAGGAAAGCGTGCGAAGATCGATTAGTGATGTCTGCGTGGGTGTGGGGGTGGGGCAAGGCAGCGCAGAGCCTCAGCTGCCATGCGTCTGCCTGTCCTTCTCGTGAGCACTGTTATCTATCAGCAAATACACATTGATGGGTCTAATCTTGAAAGCCAGGCGGTTCCAAGGCCACCGAGCACACAGCGGTCAGTGACCAGCCTGCTCCTAAACATGCCCTAAGCCTACAAGAGAGGGACATCAGAAGCTGGTATCAATACCTGCTGCAGAGAACAGCTCATTGTAAAGACCTCAGAAATGGCATCCAAGACCAAAGATCATTTTATCATCAAGTGGGTCCCACTGCCCCACAGAAACATGACAGCTATTGTACCCGGCCGATGACTGGGACCAAACAAACCAAAATATAGCATGAAGTGGCACCATGCAGACAATTGTAAACTTAGATGGCATCTCAGAGCTTTTCATCAGTTGTTCACACCCTCCAAAGAACCGGCTTTTGCCACGGTGGGGAGCATGGTGCCCTCTCTCCCTGAGAATGCAGGGGTCTGCTCAGGACCTGCTTCCAGGAAGCTGTGTCCTTCCGTGAAGCTGTCTTCACTGCAGACTTTTTTGAGCCTCTGAACTATGGACACGTATGGCCTATTCAAAAATAAATTTCAAAAACTCAAAACCATCATCGCTATCCTCTCCATCATTTCATACGAGAAAGGGCATTTGCTAATTAACAAAGGAAAAATACAAAGGACACCATCACAGAGTAAAAGACCATGGTGCCCCATAGAGACGAGGCAGCGCTTCATCCTGGCTAAGAAGCAAAATGCACAGCCATACTTTTGTGTGTTTTTTTAAATGCAAAAATAATAATAATAATAATAACTTTTATTGTGCAATATTAACAGAAGGTTGTTTGTTATCTGGGGGACTCTTAGCTGGTCTCGCTCAAAGTAAAAACTCACCCGATTTTTGCCAGCCAATTATTTTCATCCTATCATTGTCTGAAAACCTCCTCTCTCCCTATGAATGTGAGAAACGCTGGGATTGACACCCTCATTGAAGGGTCTTGACTATTCAAGGCCCGATCAAGGTCTCAAAACAGCCGTGTGAAGTAGACGCCAAATGGAAGCTCAGAGTGGCTATGTGACTTGCCCAGGGACACACAGCATGGAGGAAAGAAAGACCAAATTCAAACCCAGCTTGGCCAGGTGGCCAGCCTTACTCACTCAGAATGCCCGCACGCGGTCAGTGTTCCCTGCCGTGGGTCCTGCCGTGGGTCGTGCCGGGCATACGCCAGCCGAGGGAAAGGGAGTCGGCCAAGAGAGTCACAGGCCTAAAATTGCTTTTGCCTTCGGGGCTGGGAGTGGGGACGGGTACTGGCCCATCTCTGGACCTCCTGCTGCTTCCTGCTGATGGCCCGCACCTAGCCAGGTTCCCCTATAGATACAGAGCCCCGTCAGGCACCCTGGTCCGTGTACCAGTGAAACGCAACTTAAAGAAACGACTGGGGGATGCCAGGCCCCCCAGGCCTGAGGAGCAGAAAGCGCCTTTGAATGATACCTGTGTGCATTCGAAACCCAACCAGGCCAGGCCTGCCTACCACCCCTCCCATGCCACCCAGAGCCTGGAAGCCACTTCTTAAATATTGAAACGTGGCCTCTAAGCTGGGAGATTAAATGAGAGGCCGCCTTTTATCTCAGGTAGGCAGTTTGGAGGGCCTCTTGGTGGAACCGTAACAAGATCCCACCATGACAGGAACTAATCATGGTGAAAGCTTTTGGGGAGGGTGGGAGGGGAAGCAGAGAGACAACCCAGCCTAATTCCCCACAGTGACCCAAATCAGAGAATAAATCTTCCTGTTGGAACCCTCAGAGCTCGGCCTCACCGCAGCTGCAGTGGCCAGGGCTGTGCCTGGCATGTAGTAGGTGCTCGGTGAATTCCAGCAGCAGGAACTCCATTGCCGGGGACTCGAGCTGCCTTTCTCAGCTCGTCTCCCAGGAGGCCACCGGCTCCGATAAGCAGCCGTGTTGCCAGCGGCAGGACAGATGTGTCCTTGACAGCAGTCTTTGGTATTTGTACCCATCTGGGCGGCGCCCTTCGGAAGTCGATGGCATCCCAGGACCTAAGCCACTCCGAACTCAGAGGTACATAGGGACGGCTGGTCTGGTGTCCTAATGTGATCCCACTCCCCAAAGAAACATACACTGTCCCATCTCCACGTGTCCGGCCAGGCCCATCCCTCCACTGGGAACACCGTCCCTTCCCCACTCTGGGTGTCCTGCCTGTCCCTCGAAGCTCAGCTCAGGTGTCTCCTGCCCAGGGAAACATCCTTTAAAGAAAAAGGACCCTCCACTCTAGTGAGTGACAGTCAACTGCTGGTGTGTCTACATTCTCTGCTCGAGGCCAAGATGCAGGCTCTAGCCAGACACACCTGGGTGCAAACCCACTCTGGGTGACGCTGGGCAAATCATCTGACCTCGCAGAGGCTTGATTTCTGGAAAAACTCCCCAGAGCTATGGCGGGTATGGAAAGCACAGTGCCTGGTACTTAGCGAGCTCTTGAGGAATGGGAGCTGTTATTTTTACTGAGGATGTGTCTCATCTTCTCCACCCCTACCACCTCCAAAACTCACACACACACACACACACACACACACACACACACACACACACCCCTTTCAACATGGGAGATGTTCATATTT
This sequence comes from Pteropus vampyrus, assembly GCF_000151845.1. Taxonomy (NCBI): domain Eukaryota; kingdom Metazoa; phylum Chordata; class Mammalia; order Chiroptera; family Pteropodidae; genus Pteropus; species Pteropus vampyrus. Next base: position 5,879,537 of record NW_011888804.1, read on the forward strand.
TCACTGGTGAATGGCTGATGATGCAGGCCAGCGGAGGGTGGATAGTGCACCTCGTCTCTATTAGCACCTACTGTGTGCACGAATTCACATGGGGTGGGGGGAATGATGAGAAAGGGAGTGGTCTAGAAGAGAAGAAGGCCAGTTGGCGAGGGGAATAAGGACTTGTCTGCTTCAGGAAACAGGACCGAGCTCTCGACCATCAAGCACTGGAGTTCCAGAGTTCCAGAGTCCTCGTCTGCAAAAATGTCACGGGGTTGTGTGAGCGTCAAGTAAGACGATCCGAATAAAGTCCTAGAACAGAGGAAGTGTTACGGAAGGTTGGCCTTTATCGGCACACTTTCCACCAGGTATTAGCAGTGGGTCACCCGGAAGAGGAAGTGACGAAACCAGCCCTGGGCCTCTGGCCTTCCTCCTGTCTTTACAAAGGGAAGGACTGTACTGGGCGGAATTGTGTTAGTTAGGGATGCACGCAGCTGCAAGTAACGGAGTGCCTTAAACCAGGGGTCCCCAAACCCCTGGGCTACAGACTATGAGGTCCGTGGCCTGTTAGGAACTGGGCCGCGCGGCAGATGAGCAGTGGGCCAATGAGCGAAGCTTCATCTGGATTTGCAGCCGCTCCCCAGCACCAGCATCGCCGCCTCAGCTCCACCTCAGATCATTAGATTCTCATCGGAGCACCAGTCCCTGGTGCCAAAAAGGTTGGGGACCTTAAACAACAAGGTTCGATTTCCTCGCCTGACAAGTCCAGAGTGGCCACCCAGGGCTGTTTGGCAGCTCAGGGAGGCCAAGGCTCTGGGTTGACGTCGCCACAATTCTCCTGACCTCAATTCATGGACCCGGCTCTGCCATGACCCTCACCTGTCAGCCTCTAAAAGCAGAGCTGCCACTGGGCCCCACTGGGCCCCACTGGCCTGAGCTGGGTCACGTGATTCCCCCTAAGCCAGGAACCAGGTTTACTGTGACTACTTAGAGACAATTCATGCCCTAGAGCTGGATCCATGGTCCCTGAGTCTGGGCACTGCCACCTTGGTCCCCTCAAACAGTGAGGTTTTATCGATACGAACACGCCGGGGAGGCTGTGGTGCCCATGATGATCTTCTTCCTTGGGATGCACATGTGGGGAAGAGCCAACAAACGGCAGGAGCTGAGCAACCCGTCCCCAACTCCCCCAGGAGCTGAAGGTCAGTCAAGGCCTCGGTGGGGCTTATTAGATGCCTGCCTGGCACCACGGGAGGACAGGAGACTCGAACCCAGCCCCTAAAAGGACAATGTATTCACACCACACACACGACTATCTAAAGGGTAGGCCCCCCATCTGCTCCTGGTGGGCCAGATTTAGTGGGTCTCACCGCCCTGGGCCTGGAGAGTGGGCGGGGCTGGGGGAGGCGGAAGAGCCGAGGGCGTCCAGGCGAGGGCTCAGCCGAGAGGACTTGGTGATGCCAGCCAACGGCTCCTGGCCACATTGGATCGATACATTTTTTTTTCCATGTCAGGGTCGCACGGAACAGGGTAGTGAGGGAGAGCCGCCAGGCTCTGTCCTCAGTGAGCTCCTGGTCCTTCGGTCAGCCCACTCATTTCTATGCCCCCCGCACACGACGACAGCAACCATAAAGGGACCTCGTCAGCTGGAAGCCTAATCTCATCAGATCGACAGAACGACCCTTCAGGCGAGTACCGTGAAGGCAATTGAGGCACGGAGAAGCAGAATCTCTGGAGAAGTGGCAGGAGGGGAGGGGTGTGTTACTGGAGTGCGGGAACACATGCTCCAAGCTCGGCTCCGCCACACATGTCCTGTGTGGCCCTAAGCGAGTCCCCTGCTCCCTGGGCCTTGGTCTCCCTGCCTGGACAAGGGACGCAGGGGGCTCTGTGAGCTACAGGTTTTCAAATGTTGTCGTGCGTCAGAAATGCTTGGGGACCTTCTAAAACCCCTGACACCCTCGTCAGATCACAGGCCAATGAAACCTGACGTCTGAGAGTGCCTCCTAGCCAGGCACTGATGCTTGGGTTTTTTGTTTGTTTCTATTTTGTTTTTTAAAGTCTCCAGGTGATTCCAACACACAGCAAAGTTTGGGAACCACCGGCCTGAGAATTCCAATTTCCTGGCCTGCCGTGAAACGGGACGGCCCAGTATAGAATGAAGGCAGTGAGGCAAAAATGGAATTAAATTAAATATCCAGAACAGGCAAATCTATAGCGACAGAAAGCAGACTAGTGGTTGCCAGGGGCTGCAGGGAGGGGACAATTGGGAGTGACTGCTTAATGGGTCCGGGTCTCCTTTGGGGGGCTGAGGGAAGTGTTCCGGAACTGGTCGGTGGTGATGGTTGTACAGCATCGAGGATGTGCTACATGCCACTGAATTGTGCACTTTAAAATGGTTAAAACGACACATTTTATGTTACGTATATTTGACCACAATAAAAAAAAAAATAAAGAAGATAAACATAAATAGAAACGAAGTAATTCAATTAGAAATAAGGTGCGTCTCTTGGAAGGTCAGAACTCTGTGGTCAAGCAAAGGGACACGGCGGGTTCAGAGGTCAGAGCTCGGCCTCTGGAGGCTGACTGGAGTTCAAATGCTCACTCTGCAAACTTGCTAACTGGGTGCTGTGTGACCCTGAGCAAGTGACCTCACCTCTCTGTTCCTCTCTCGTGCCTCCCAAAATGGAGGTAAGAAAACTAGGAACTCAGTGAGTTATGCCGACACTCGAATAGCAAATACACTGTTGGCGAGTTAAAGTTATTATTACTCTGAGCCAGGGATTTTAAGAGACCAAGAGCGCTGGGGCCCAGAGAGGAAAGGGACTTGCGCGCAGTCACCCAGCAGGGTAGAGGCCAAGCAGCAGCACGAGCATCCGGGTTGGGCCCGGCCACCACCCTCCTCCCGCGGGGCCAGAGGCCCTGACTCACCTGGTCCCGAGCGCGGGGCGGGGCTCCCGCTCTCTCCCGGCGCTGCAGGCGGCCCACACTCGCCACCCTCCTTTCATGTCCCCTCCCCGTGGCTCGGGGCGCTGCTTTCCCAATTGCCCAGGTGACGCCAGGGCCCCGGCTCCCTGCTTCCGCGGGGTGCGGGGCGCCAGGTGTGGCCGCCGCCAGGTGAGGCCGCTGTGCCTGAGGCCCGCCCGCCGCGCCGCTTCGCCTCCTTCCGGTCTGTGGCGACACCTGCTGGCCGGCCGCGGAGCGACAAAACCTCTGCTTGGACTGCCTGCTTCAATCCAACAAGTTAATTCCTAAGCACCTACTATGTGCCGGTACGATACTAGGTGTCCGAGATTCGCGCCTTCCATGCTCTCCTGGCATTTACAGAGTAGCAGGAAACTCCGACGTGGGGAGACAGAGAAAAAAGGCCAGAGCTGGAACACAGTCGGTGTGGTATGAAGCAGGCGGCGACCAAGGAGCCCCTCCATCTGTACTCTCACTGTTCCCATGGGACCGGGGACCTGGCGGGGAAACCACTCACCCTAAGTTATAGAGGAGGCAGTGACAGCCAAGTGTAGAGAAGTCCTAGTCCAGGGCTCTCTCTGCCACTCCATGCCAGCCTCGACTGCTGTTGGTGTCCGAGAATCCATTCATTCAGTCAAGGAACATTTCTTGAGCACCTCCTATGTGCCAAGGACTGTGCCGAACATTAAGGACACAATGGTAAATGAGACACATTCCTTGAGATGCTCCTAATCTTGTGAGGCCACCTAACCCTGGAACACCTCGCAGAAGGGGCGGGCTGATGTTTAAACAAACAATCATTTCAACCTGGTGGGATAAAGTGCCGGGATGAAGGTCATTTCCAGCTGCGAGGGAGCGGAGAGGACTCGGGAGAGAGGTATGTGAGCCGCGGGACAGCGCGTCTGAACCGCCGGCCCAGTGCTTCTCACGGCGTGGGCCTGAAGCGGAGGATTTCTATCACCTGCCGACTTGTGAGAAATGCAAACTCAATCGCAAACTCTGGGGAGGGGCCCGGCCGCCTGTGTTTTTAAGAAGCACCGGAGCGACTTGTCCATGATCTGAGTGTCTGGGAGCAGAATTTGAGAGAAAGTCGCCGATATTTTTCTTTTCACCCAACTTTTGCATTCCTTTTTTCTTCCGTTGTCTCCATTACTGTTTTGTCTTAATTCTGTGAGTGTATTTGTTCTCGTAGACTCTCAGGGTCATACCAAAAAGGCAAAAAGAACAAAGAGGTCAACTAGGGCGGGGTCCCCAACCCATCAGGCTGTGGACCCCAACCGTGGCCTGTGAGGAACTGGGCCACACAGCAGGAGGTGAGCAGCCGGCCAGAGAGCAAAGCTTCACCTGTATCTGCAGCCGCTCCCCAGTGCCAGCATCACTGCCTCAGCTCCGCCTCAGGTCATCAGGCATGAGATTCTCATAGGAGCACCAGGGCCTGGTGCCAAAAAGGTTGGGGACCGCTGTGCTAGTGATGTATTGACCAACCACCTGTTTTCTGGAGACAATCCCTGTTTTAAAGCTGAAAGTCTATGTCCCAGAAAACTTTCCAGTCTCCTGCAAACCGGTGGTCATTTATATATGTGCTTGTCTGTGACCCAAAAAACAATATGAATGCTGAGAGTTTCAAATTATTGTTTCCACACTCATTATGTGCCAGTCCTAATCCCAACCCAAATTTTGTCATCTTCGTCGTCATCGTCTTTATGATTTAGTGTTTCTGATCCACTTCAATTGCCAAAGTTCATAGGTCAGATGTTGCACATTTCATTTTTATGGCCATCGGACTTAAAACTTGACTGTAGACAGTTGAAAATGAACATTTTCTGACTCAGCAATTCTACCCTTAAGAGAAACTTCTAGAGAAGTTAGATGAAAGAAAGTTGACGGATACATTGGTTGTGATAATCTTGAAGTACGGAAAAAGAACACAAACGATCAAGAAGGAAATTATTAACTATACTGTAGTGTTTTCAAAAAGTGGACTGCTACACAGCACTGAAAAAGGTACAAACCAAATCTACACGCGTCAGTAACGGAGATAACCTCTCTCCCTCATGTTCATTTCTCTCTTTTACGAAGCTAACTGTGCCAGCTTCCTTTCTAAGCACTTTATAAATTACTATTATTTACCATTATTATTAACTCAGTCAATCTTTACAACAAGCCTAGGAGAGAGGGACTATTATTATTACCATTTTATAGGTGAGGGAACTGAGGCACAGAGAGGCTGCGTGACTTGCCCAGGCTCACCCAGCTAGTAAGTGGCAGGATTAGGATTCAAACTCAAGCACTCAGGCTCCAGAGTCTAACTTCTTAGCTACTGTACAAAGTTGGAAAGAGTGTATGGTAAGTGGTTCTCATATAATATGGGTCAGTTATATCTGGTGGAAGGTGAGGCTGCTTCTCAAACACTACCTAAAAGTGTGTGCTCCCCACAAACCCTAAGACACTCCCTGGCCCATGAAAGCACTCAGGATCCGATTCCTGCATTAATGAATGTGCAAATGAATGAATCCAAAGACATTTGGATGATGGCTTTACATTTCTTAGTATCTTTGTATGGCCAGCATCCAGCCCAGGAGTTAGCACATAGTAGGGGTAAGATATAGAGGGCTGGAGAGAGGAAGAGAGCGATGAACAGCATGTGGCACCCAGTAGGCCCTCAGAAAATGACCGACCAATCATAGCATGATGGTTTTTCTTCAATTTCCTAGAGGCCCAGGCTGCCTCTCCTTCTAAACCGGAAGCTTCAAGGGGCAGGGACCCCAGCACCCAGCCCAGGGCCTGGCACACAGTAGGCACTCAGTAAAGGCTGAAGAACACGTGGCTGAACAGAGCGGGGCCTGAAGGAACAGAGGCATGCCTGGGCTCGCCAAGCCCTAGGAGCTCAGACTGGATAACCCCAAAGGGCCGGCACTAGAAGAAAGCAGCTAAGGGAGGTGGCCAGAGCTTAAAGCCAGGCAGGGCTGAGCACGAAGACGGAGGGCTGTCAACCGTGGGTCTGTGGCTGAGGGACCCCTCTCTCCACTGCGGACCTGGAAAAGCACACGTAGTCTCTAATCGTGGGGCGCTACCCATGCCCATTATGTCCAGGTTGTTAATTACGCTGTTGCAATCTTGGATGTTCTTTCTTACTTTTTATCCAGCTGTCAATGACTGAGAGAGGCATGTTAAAATCTTCCACCGTAATTGTGGACTGGGGACAAGTTAATTGAATACAAGTTTAAAATTTGGGGGGCTTCCTGTGAATTAAGTCATCTAGCGTTACCTCGTAAGCCTGTTTGTAAAACTCGCATGGCTTCCTGGCGGTGCTCTTTGTCATAAAGTCTTTGGGGATGGATGTTAACGTAGTCGTGCGAGCTTGCTCTCCGCGTTTGCCGGCTCGTTTGTGTGCCCTTGTGCTTTTAATCTTCCCGTGTTCTTACAGTTTCAGCTGTGTCTTTTATAAACACTGTATAGCTGGTTATTATCTTTATTTTTATTCTCAATCCAATAATACAATGCTCCTTATTGGTATTACCGATAGATTTAGATTTCTTAGATATAGATTTCATCTATATCTAACATCTTTTTGCAGTTTTTATCATGTGGTTTGTTTTTTTTTTCTATAAAGCTTTTTCCCCCTCTTTTCTGCCTTCTACTGGATTGACTGAGTTTTCTTTATTTCCCCTTTAAATTTTCAGGGGTTGGAAGCTATACATTTTGGTCCGATTTTTTTAATGTCTAAACTTACATTTTTAATTTGTCCCCTTGGCTTCAAGCTAATTGTGGATCACTTAGTCAATATTTCTATCGTCCTCTCCAGCAATTCAAAGACTTAGAACACTTTTATTCGAATTACCCTGTGACAGTATTTATTTCCATGTGGTTTTACAGCTTCAAACACACTCGTTTTTTTAAAACGATGATGAGTGCATTTTGGTTCACCCCCGTATTTACCAATTTCTTTTTCCCACTTTTTCCCACAGTCCATGCCTCCTCCCACATTTGGTTTTCTGCTTCTTAAAGTATATACACTAGTAGTTGCTTCAGCACGTCTGTCGATGATAAAAGCTCTTCTTTTGTTTCTTTGAAAAAGTCTGTTTCCACCCTCCCCCTTGACTGACACTTTCACTGGGTACAGAATTCCGGGTTGTCCGTCACAGGGGTCTCAGCACTTTGAAAACTGTGACTTTGAACTTCTGTCGTTGCTGTTGGGAAGTGTGATATCAGGCCTTTGTTGGCAATCTTTTTCACTTATTAAGATCTTTTCAATTGAATACAATATTTTCTTGGGCTCTGTGTTCTGCAGATATATAATGACATGCATTTATTTTTACTTATCTCGCTTGGGGATAGTTGTTTATTTTTAATCTGCAGATTCATGTCTTGCATCAGTTATGAAGATCACTCTTTGAATAATGCCTCTGTCCGATTTTCTCTTCTCTCTCCTATTGAAATCCCTATTACATACCCATCAGACCTTCTCATTCTAATGTCAAGGCCTGTGAACCTCGTTTTTATATTTTCAACCGTGGGTCTGTGGCTGAGGGACCCTTCTCTCCACTGCGGACCTGGAAAAGCACATGGAGTCTCTAATCGTGGGCTCTTTGGGTGGCATTCTGGGTGTTAACTCACATTTGTCTTCTAGTTCACTCGCATGTCCTGTTTACTCCAAGGTGATGGTCGTAACCGCTGCCGAATCTTATTTTATGCCTTAATTTTAAAAAGCTCATATAGCACTATGAACTTTCTTTTTAATGCTCACATTTTACTGACGTACAGTTATTTGTTTTCTTGATATCATTCAGCATTTTATTTCAGCATTTCAGAACAACACTCAGAGAAGGGATCTCTAGGCTTCGGTAGGCTTCCAAAAACGTCATGGCGTAAAGAAAGTTGAAACCCTGATCTAAAAGGGCAGTTTTTATAGAGCATCCAAAATTTTTAGGTATTTTGTAAGCAGAGCATTTTGGGTTTGGTAGTTCACAGTATTACCAGAAAACAACAACAACACAGAGTCACCTTGGGAGAAGCCCAGGTGTGCCCCTGGCCTGGAGCTCATGGACAAATCTGAGGATGGGGAACGGTGTCAAGAAAATCCCAGCCCGTAGGTACCCATTGAGTCTGGCCTTCGGTTATCCCTTCAGTTGAGCAGGACATTGGGGTGCAGATAATGGGCACAAATAATAAAGATGTCACCTTCGGAAGGGAATTCTCCATGACCGATTGCTGAGACAGGAGGAAGCAGGGATGAACTTCTGGAAGACTAGGGACGTACGAGGTGTGGATCTCCCCTTTTGAGGAGTTCACAGCCCACAGAGGGGCAGGGCCACTTTCGTTTCATGGGGAAACAGAAGTTCCCAGTAGCTCTCCCAATTATTAGCAAAGGTAACGTGCACCCACATGGTAGGCACCTGGGGCAGAGGCTGGTTTTTGGCAGCTGCAAGATACATGTGCAAAACTCTTTCTAGTTTACAAGTTGCTTTCATCCTCATGGCAGTCTTTTGAGTCCCCATTTTGAAGATGGGGAAACTGAGGCTCAGAGGGCAAATCATGTAACTTCTCCGTGCCTCAGTTTCTTGATCTGTCAAATGGGGATCCTAATGGTACCGGCCTCTTTGGGCTGGTGTGAGAATGAAATGAGCCAATATATACAAAGCATTAATAGTGTAGTAAATAATTGTAATAGTAGGTGTGACACAAGTGTTTGTGGTTATTATTCACACATCACCCCAGAATCTAACCCGCCCCCAGGCCCTTACTCACACTTACCACAGTGCTTTGTTTCATTTTCTTCATGGCATTTATCCCTGTCAGATATTACCCATTCACTTACCTACACACTTACTTATTACGTCTCCCCTGAGACCATGCGTGTCACGAGGGCCAGGACCTCGTCTGTTTTGTCCCCTGAGTGCCCTGGACATGGTGGCACTAGATAGATATTTCTTAAGTCTGTGAGTGACTAAGAAACCGATGGAGGCTCGATTTTGGGGAATCTCCAATTAACTCTGAGCCCCAAACCAGCAGTGAGCCCCAACACTGCGGATGATAGAATGTAGCCACATTTAGCATCAACGCCGCCGCCCCCAGGCCCGCCTCCTCCCGTGGTGACCTCATGCCTGAGCTACGTTTATTTTGTGCTCCAAATATACTCGGGATCTCTGTTTACAATACTTATTGGCAATTATTCATTTCTTGGACAGTCTGGAAGGTTCTTGTAGGCAGGAACTATACTAGTCATCTCTGCATCTCCAGCAAGTGCCAGGCATCATAGTTAAATCTGAATCGCAGATAAATAATAAATACCTTTTAGTATAAGTATATCCCAAATATAGCATGGGCTATACTTATACCAAAAATCATTTGTTGGTCATCTGACATTTAAATTTAGACATCCTGCGTTTTTACTTGCTAAATCTGACAAAGGCACCTGCAGCAAGGGACAGGAAGAGGTGACAGAGGTCAAACTGAAATGTGGGCCTGGGCTTGCTGAGGAGGCTTGCACAGCAGACAACGTGGCAGGAAGAACAGGGAACTCTAACGTGTGGCCTTGGAGTATCTGACTCAGGGAAGGTGGCTGAGGGCCTGGGGCCCACCCCTCTGCCTCTAATCTTCTAAGAGGACAGTCAGGGGACACTCAGGGAGGACGGCTGCAAGAGGGAAGGGGAAATGTTGGAAAAATCACTTTGGAGAAGAGAAACACGCTCATTTCATAGCCTGATGCCCTCAGGCTCTAGCATGTAAGAGGGTCCTCAAGATAGGTGTGTTCAACAAGGAACACACACACACACACACACACACACACACACACACACACACACACACACCCGAGGCCAATTCTAATCTGTCTTCTCGAAAGCAAACACCAGCTTCAGAGACCAGCAGGGGCATAAGACATTTTGTTCATAATCAGGAAACACCGCTGTTTTCCGAAATTAAAAATCAAGAAACAAGCAAGAGACAAAGAAAAAAAAACTGCCCCACACATTTCTTCAGAATTTGACAGATTTTTAAATGTTATGTCTTTTTACGGAAAACTTTAAACATCCACAAAAGGAGAGAGAAGAGTATAATGAACCCCTATGTGCCTGTCACCCAGATTTAGCAATTCTCAGTGTTTTGCCAACCTCGTTGCATCCATGCCTCACCCCCTCCCACACACACATTTTTTTTCCCCATGAGTATTTTTAAAGCAAATCTCAGTCGTCGTATCGTTTTATCCAACTTTACAACTTTCGAGGGGTTTGCACGCCCACCCGTCTCTGTCCGAGAGCTGGGTGTTATGATCCCATTTTTCACATGAGGCTGAGAGACACTGAGACTCAGAGAGGTGACATTCTCATCTAAAGCGACAGAGGTGTGCAGTGTGACTGGCACCAAGCAGTCAGGAACCCCAGGCCCCAAGGCTCCCCTCCCTCCGTGAGACCCCAGGCCAAGCCCATGGGGACACAGAGCTGAGCCCCACGCCAGCCCCCCTCCCCACCCCCTCCTCAAGGCGGGGCTCTAGACAGTCAGGCTTTGATCTCTGCCAGGGCCGAATTCCAGATGGAGGCCTCACCAGCCCACTAGGGCCACACGATTGATGGGGTGTGAATGATGTCAGGGTTTACGGACAAACTCTGGGCCGGTGTGGAGGGCCCATTGTCAGCGGTGATGGGAACCAGACACCTTGCCCCACTGGCTCATGCAGAGAAGGTACAGAGAAGAGTTGTCAGGTAGAGCAGATGGTGCAGGGTCATCGCAGGGTGGCACTCCAAGTGTCAGGGGTGTCTTAAACCTCTCTACGTAGGGTCTGGTGGACTCAGGGGCCATTGTCGGTCACTGAGAATGACCTCGCTCCGTCCTTCCCTCTCTAAGCCTCTGTTTTCTCATTAATGACGAAAGAAGGTGGTTCTAGATCAGAGGTGGCAAAGTCTTCCCGTAAAGGACCTGATGGCCACGCTTCAGACTTTGCCAATGATGCAGATTCTATTGCAAATACCAGATTCTGCCACTGCCGTGTAAACACCGCCATAGACAAGTCCGAATTGGGTGGGCACAGCCGTGTTCCAATAAAACTTTACTTACAAAAACAGGCGGTGGGCCGGATTCGACCCTTCCATTGTCGTTTGCTGACCCCTGGACAAGACAGTCGCTAAAGGCTCGTTGAACTCTGAAATATCTACGACTCAGAGATTAGGGTTCACAAACTCATATACCTATGGGGGCCAGGCAGGTAACGTGAATGAACAAAGCAAAAGCCAGCACAAGGCATTAGGGAGAGGTAAGGACTAGAGCCAACCAGAGAGCCTGTGCCTTCATTAAAGGCGATGGGGTGGGCTGCTCCCCACTCCGCTCCGGCCCATTATTGCCAGCTGGCAATGCAGGCCAACCGGCTCCCAGAGAGAAATGATTGGTCAAAGGAATCTGCTTATAAAAAATAAAAATGACCTAATTTCGAAATGTCGGCTACTAACTCCAACTTCTCCCCCCGGCAGGAACCGTGTTAGT
>NW_011888804.1:5892086-5937198 GCF_000151845.1 Pteropus vampyrus
GGAAGCAGGGCCTTGAAGAGATATTTATATGTCCATGTTCACGGCTGCATTATTCACAACAGCAAAAAGGCAGAAGCAATGCAAGTGTCCACAGACGGGTAAACAAAATGCAGTCCACCCATACGATGGAATACTACTCAGCCGTAAAGGAAGGCAGTTCCGATCCACACTCCCACATGGATGACCTTGAAGACATTATGCTAGGCGAAACAAGCCAGTCACAAAAAGACATATACTGTGTGGTTCCGTTCATGTGAGGTACCTGGAGTAGTCAGATTGATGGGGACAGGCAGGAGGATGGTGGATGCTGCTTGGTGGTAGGACTGGAGGAGAGAGAATGAGGAGTTGTTGTTTAAACAGAGTTTCCGTTTGGCAGGATGGAAGCGGTCTGGAGCTCTGCTGTTCAAGTGGATTACGCTTAACACTGCAGAACTGTGCACTTGGGAATGGTGAAGAAGGTAAATTCTATGTTGTGTGTGTCCTTTAACCACAATTAAAAATTAAAATTTAAAAGAAGGCGCCCATTATTAGTGTAAAGTCCCTTGGATTTTGCCAAATAGAACTTCGCCCTAATCAAAATAGAAACATTTCCCTTACCCCAGAAAGTTCTCTCGTGCCCTACTGCTGTTTATAACGGTTTGAAACATCCTGCCGAATTAAAGTTTAATTCAATAGGAGTGACAATTCCCACTGCCCGGGGGTCTGGGCCAATCTCCATGGTGGTGAGCAGCCATTTCACACTGGGGGCCCTTCCTACCTGGGCCTGTGGGCCTTTGGTCTCTGGGAGGGGGTGGAACATTGGAAGGACATTGCTTTGGCTTCTTAATTTCTAATCAGGCATTAAAAACAGCAGCATTAACCACTATCACCACACACACACACACACACACACACACACACACACACACACACACACACACACCGGCAGTTGCCCAGTCTTTGCTTACTCCCCGAAACACTGTAAATTTGCCAAGAGTCGGACTGCCCTTCAAAACCATCCCCACACCTGATGCCCAGCTTGGAGTCTGTCCCTCGGGGCTGTTCACCCAAGCAAGGGCTTTGACCTCGTGCTTTGAAAACCCCTAACTTTGGCCCATAAAGATTCTTCGGTGAAGGTCGCCCCCTGGTGGACAAACTGGAACATAACAAAGATGTGTGCTTGTGGTACTTTGTAGGATTCATTCAACTCAAAATATTTGAGGGGGGACGTAGTAACCCGATGGTGGAGAAATCTGGAAGACACTGTCTTAACCAAGTGGTCAAGGTTAAAGTCACCTGTGATGGGTCGAAGGGACATCGTGTACCCCTGCATGTGATGCACTGACTTCTGTAATATTCCTGTCCCAAAATGCATGACCTCAGCTCAACCATGAGAAAACCTCAGACAACCCAGACTGAAGAGCATTCTACCAAAGAACTAATCAGTACACTCTGAAAATGCCAAGGTCACAAACAACAAGAAAGACTGAGAAACAATCACAGATCAGAGGAGACAAAGGAGACATTGATGAGTTAATGAATGGGGATCCTGGACTGGACCCTGCACCAGGAAGACGTGAGTAGAAAAACGTGTGCCCTCTGAGTAAAGTCTGGAGTTTAGTGAAGAGTAACGTACTAGTGTTAATTTTCTTAGTTCTTGAGTATGCTTGTACCTTGATTATGCCAACCATTAGCCTCAGGGAAGCAAGACCCTCCAAACTACATTTGCAACTGTTCTGTAAGTCTAAAATTATTTCAAAATAAAAGGTGAAAATATCTGTGGCCCTTCTTCCACATATGGAAGGCGCTGGTCGATAAGCTGGGGATACGACCTCTGACTTCATGGAACTCATGTCCTAGGAGGTGGGTGAGATGACACACGGACAAACCAAAAAGTCGAGTCTCTGACGAGTAATCAGGGCTGCAAAGTGAAATAAGGAAGGACAAAGGGGTCAGGGGGTGGCTGGTAGGTTTCTATGGTGATGACTCCATAGTAGGGACCTGAATGAAAAGGCCCCATAAAATCATTCATTAATTCGAGAGATTGTTCCAGAGCCCGCTACGTGCCAGGTGCTTGGGATCCAGCAGTGAGCAAAGCCCTGCATCCCTTGCTATGCTTACCTTCCAGCAGGGAAGAGGAAGAAATAAGTGAATACATAGCACCGTGTGATCAATCGTGCTAAGTTTGGTGAACGAGAAGCAGTGGAGGGGGCTGGCAGCATAGGAAGCAGGGGTGTATGCTTCTCAAAACACAGGCCTTGCTGGGCAAGTCACGCAAAGGCCTGGAGGAGGAGACGGAACGAGAATTTCTGGTAAAAGGAACAGGACGTGCAAAGATCCGGAGCCCACCAGGGCTGTGGTGAGGAGGCCAGTGTATCTGGACCGTGGCACGGGAGAGGCGTTCGGGGGCCAGAACGTGTCATGTTTCGTGGGCTGCAGTTTGGACTTTATTCCCACAATAGTGGGGAGCCGAGGAGGGGCAGGGCGTGCCTCACCTGAGACCACTGTGGATGCTGGATGAAGAATGAACCACACAGAGGTCTGAAGGATGAGAAGTGGGGGTGGGAAGAACTCAGATTCTGAGCTCAGATTTTGAAGGTGGACTCACAAGCTTGAGGGAAAAAAAATGGATCAGATGTGGAGGGTGTGAAAAAGAGACCAGTCTAGAGCAACCCCGAAGTTTTGGGCTTGCCCATCTGGAAGGAGAGAGGTTTGTGGAGGTTTAGGACAGAAAACAATTCCATTTCAGCCATGTTTGAAATGCCTACTGGGCAAACACATGGAGGAGTAAAGTAAGCCCTTTTGTGATGTTAAAACAGGGACGGACATTTACTGAGTGGCCACCGCATGCCACACACTGTAGCTCCCATGCATGTATCATTTCTTTTAATCTTCACATCTGACGACGGGATGTGTGATTCGCATCCACATTTACAGACCAGGAGACAGGCAGAGAGAACAATAGTAGAGCCGGATTTGAATTCGGGACGTTGATGGCAGGTGTGGACTCAAAACTACATATTCTTGAAATGAACTTGGGTCATACACACCTAACTCTTTCAAGTTTACAAGGTTCTAGAAAAATGGCCAGGTAACATAGGAGAAAGGGACTCATCACGGCTCGTGACTCGGCACGCTCAGTGAAACGTCCCCCGTGCGCCAGCCGAGAGGATCGATGGGGGAAGCAGCCATCTGGCAGCACGGCGTGGTCAGTGCCACCATCGAGGACATCGGCCAGTCTGGAGTCACGGGAGGGACGGGAAGCCAGCCCAAGCAAGGGGAGGCTCCCCAGGGGTGGGGAGACTGGAAAGTTTAGGCTCCTTCTGCACCGAGACTGGGGTGAGAAGTGCCTCAAGCAGAGAGAACATTCTAGGTGTGAGCCACAGGGCAAGGCAGAGTTTTGGTCCATGAAGTAGAGACCAGGAGAGCAAGACCCCAGGGTTTTCAAGGAAAAGGAGGATAGTGGGTGGAAAAACGTTTCTGTTTGCTGATCATTTCACAGACTACCACGTGGCCTAGGAAATGAACAAGCTGGTGAAGCCGCGTCCATGAATTAACAAGAGGCGCAAATGGTGTTGGGACCCGTACATACGGGAGGGTTATTTTTACTAGAATGGGTACATATGGAATGAGAGGGGCATCGTGAATGTCTGTGGACTCTTTCAAGGTAATCGCTAATGGAATTCAAAAACGGAGTTTCCTTCCAAAATGCTTTAAAGATAAAAGCAAATAGAGTATAGACACAAAAAAGCAAAACTGAAGAGGAAGCAAATAAATATATACGTGTGTTT
The DNA here is from genome assembly GCF_000151845.1 of Pteropus vampyrus. Classification (NCBI taxonomy): domain Eukaryota; kingdom Metazoa; phylum Chordata; class Mammalia; order Chiroptera; family Pteropodidae; genus Pteropus; species Pteropus vampyrus. The sequence goes on from NW_011888804.1 coordinate 5,895,857, forward strand.
ATAAGAATTGGCCGACAAGTCAAAGCGTAACACAGAACAAGGAAATGCAAATGGTGGAAATTACCCTATTGAAATAAAATTATTCCATAAAGAAATAAAATGCGACAACGTGTATAAAGAACAGCAAACACAAAATAACAAAGGGTGGAAATAAATGGTTGGTCAAAGATATAACATTAGAATTCTAAAAGAAATGGGTGGTAATATTACTATCAAAGGATAATTTATAGCAAAAAGTATTATGCAGGATAAAGGGTCATTATACAGAGATAAATTATATAACAGAGATACAATGGAAAACTTTATGCACCAGTAATGTAGCACAAAAGGAAAAAGAACAGCCCAAAATTGTGGTGGGAAATTTTAACTCCTACTATCTGCCTGTGACAGGTTTTAACGTCCAGAGGAATAGAAAATATGAAAAATATATTCAAGACAAAATGATTTCAAATCTTACACCCTGTACTGTCCAGTAGGATAGTTGTGTGGCTGCTGAGAGCTATGAAATGTGGCGAGTGTAGCCGAGGAACTAATTCTTATTCTTAGTTTTCATTTTATATTAGTTTCAGGTGTACAGTACAATGGTTAGACATTTATGTAGTTTCTGAAGTGGTACTGCCCGCTTCCTCTCGCACCCGTCTGGCTCAACACATAGCCATTACAATAACGTACTATATTTTTTAAGTTTATTTAATTAAAATTAAAATTTAAAAACTAAAGCAGTATAAAATATTTTTCCTGTTAAATGCAACTTCAGTGTTTTGGTAGAATTACATTAGGCTTTAATCATTGAAAATTTAACATCCAAAACTGATGTGCTTTAAACATAAATACTGGATTTTGAAGACACATTGTAAAAATAAGAATGCTAGATATCTCATCAATAATTTTTATATTATTTCATGTTGAATTGTAATAAGAATTTGGATATGTTGGGTTAAATAAAATATAAAATTAAATTCACCTGTTTCTTTTTACTATTTTAATGCGGCCACTAAAAAATATAAAATTGTATGTATGGCTCACATTATATTTCTTTTGGACAGCGGTGCCTAAGAAATAAGATATACCTTGTCTTGAAGGTTTCAGAGGATGCTCGCAAAAACCAGTCGTTACTAGATTAGGTTTGTAGTAAGAGAAAATTATAGCAGGAGAGACTTTAAATCCAAAGAGAGCTTTCCTTTATTTAAAAACAAAAAACAAAAAACAAAAAACTAAGAATCTAAAAACAAAAATGAAAACATTAAACAACAAAACTTGCAGGATGCAATCAACTTTAACATAGTCCCAGATCAGTAATTTTTATCCCTTTTAGGGTCAGACACCTCTGAGAATCTAATACAATTGGCTCTTCTCCCTTTTCAATGCCCATTAAGAATTCTGCGTATAATTTGAGGAGGGCCACACACATCCAGAAACCCCCAGGCTATAAATATCTGTATCATCAAAAATGAAAATAAATTGACTAAGAAGGCAATTAAGATTCAAAGAAAATGAGACAAAACCCTCCAGGAAACTAGGAAAAGGAACAGCAAGATAAAAGCCAGGATAAAAGCAGCAGAATTGTTCAATCTATGAGCTGTTTCCTTGGAAAAAAAAAAAAAAGTAAAACTAAAAAACAGTAAACTGCTAGAAAAATCAATCAAGAAAGAAAAAAATGCATAAATATCTTTAGAAATGAGAAGAAGCATACATTACCAAAACAACGGGTTCATAATTCGGAGAATACTCTGCAACTACAGAGCGATATGTTGGAAAAACTCAATTTTTTTTTTCTTGTAAAAATCTAAATGACCTAAATTGACAGAATAAAAAATCTAAATCAACAACAAAAATTCCTTTATTTTCTACTAAATAAAATTATATACTTCCTGTTCCCTCAAAAGGCATCAGGATATGACTAATCTGCTGGTGCATTATTTCAGATTTTTGAGGTGTATTCTACTCTTTCAACAGTCTTGTGTTCAACAAACGCTTCCTGACTGCCTGCTCTCAGCCTGATCTATAGTCGGTCTAATATAAAGTTGTTGCCATGTAAGGTAAACCCTCCTGTGTCACAGAAAAATCACTGGAAGGTCATCAGTTTCTCCTGCAAAGCCAACATGACTTTTCGATCCCCAGTCCTGATAAAGAAAGTAACTTCCTAAGCTTTGCCATGATATAAGAAATAACAGGGAAAAAAATATTGGGGTGTGTATATATAACTATGTAAACATTATCTCCCCTACAACGAAAAATTACATACTTAAAATGAAAAGGAAGCTGACAGGAAATTATTTATGGAAATAAAATATCGCATATAAATAAGAGCAACATTGAGAACTCTAAGGGAATGAAATACGATTTAAATAAAAGGAGCTAACTTAGACTAAAAAATATTCAAGCTCAAATTAAATAAGACGATTACTATCTTTCATCCTAAATTATTTAAATCGATTCCCCTTCCCCCTCCTTGTGTTAGCCCTCTAGTCCTAGCTCCTGTGGGGTCAATTTTCTTGAATATAGCTGATTTTATTTAGCAGAAACATGCCTAATCTGCTAGCAAGGCAATGAAGGCAGAGAACAGGCAGCAAAGGCCAGGGAAACGCTGAGGGGCTGCGCAGGTCACCGCGTTCGCCTGTTCTGAGTATTGGGCCATTTTTAAGCACGCTCTGCGACAGACTTGCTTTGATGCCTATAAATGAACAGAGCATTAACAGCCCAGACAAATGCTGGGTTTAGATGAAAACAAAACATGTGCTTTTCTCACTTCCCCATTTGTTTTTAAAAAATAAACGAGACAGACTCTAGTGTCCGTCTGTCACTTCCCATCACCTGGTAACTAATGCTCATTGAGGAAATAACCTTTACAGAGAAAAAAAAAATCAATCCTTTAGTCTTATCCAAGCTCTTTCCTGGGGATTAAACAAACTTTCTTCCTCATCAACTTCTATTTCTTACCTGCTTCATTACTTTGGAGTTCTAGTCAGAAGCAGTAAGTGTCAAAAAATCTTTTTTAAACTTGACCTGAGAATTTCAAGTGACCTGGGGAAAGACTGGTTTATCTGGTTCCAGGCAGAGTAAGATGCCCAGGGCGATCGTTACAGCCATATAATTACCCGGCACAACAGAACTTTCTAATGGTGTCTCATTAGGTATTAATGACATGAAATAATTACTGTTAAAGTGATCTTTTTGTCAAGGGGATATAAACAAGCGAATCATTTAACACCAAGGTAATGGTGGTAATATACTCAGATTGCATCCTGATAGGATTTTGGCAAGTGGTGAATTCAAAAGTGAAAATCTTTATATAATGACTTGTGTTACGTAAATGACAAGCACCAAAGACTGTTTTCGGCATGTGGCTCACGCTTGGGCATTAAGTCTTATGAGAAGTCCGCTTTTAAAAACTTCTGTTGACAAACTGTACTTTCTATAAAGGCTTTTATTGGCTCTTTGACATCAGCTGGGAACAAATCCTTGGCCCACAACTTTTTGAATAGCAGGGACATAAAATTATGCCGTGGCATCACTGGAGGAGGTGACCCGGCCTCAAGCAGAATCTGAGCATTGCAAACGGCTGGAGGCTGATGGTTCCTCGGTGCCAAGACAGATTTATCTACATCTAATTTGCAAAATGTTTATATGCCTCCCACAATGAATTTTTCCTACCTCAAAGAGATCTAGCTACTGTTGCCAAGTCAGTACAGCTGGTAAAGGTTATGGAAACAAAGTTCCTCTTATAAATAAACCAACGTTTGCTAATTGTTGGGTAAGTACCACCCAATTTCTGAGCAAAGTTCCCAAGCTAATGAACGCACGTAAAAATATACCTAATTCTGATTTTGAAGGGGATGCAGGAATCATGGGACCGACCTAATGACATAGGACCTAGGAGAGGTGTTGTCCTTTAACACTGTGTCTGGCAAGCGGCGTTACAGACAGTGCAGACTGAGGACTCCGTATGTCCGGAAGACAGTGATTCCTGGGTGACACAGGCCATTGCTCTTTGAAATGAAAATGTGGCCTCACTTTTCTCAGCCTTCTTCAATGGTTCAACTATAACAAGTATACACAGCTTTTCAGTTTGCGAAGCATCTGTCAGGGAAACGCCCTCGTCCCACGTCTGCAGTAACTGAGGCTGAGTAGTCTCGATGGTTTTCCCTCTAGATTCAGAGGATCTCAGGTTGGGAACAATGCATCCTTCTAAATGGGTAGAGGAAGATTAAAAAGCAAGGGCTTTTCCCAGGACATGGAAGCAACTGAAGTGTCCTACGATAGATGATTGGCTAAAGAAGCTGTGCTACATGTACAGAATGGAATATTACTCAGCCCTAAGAAGAGATGAAATACTGCCATTTGTGACAACGTGGATGGACCTCGAGATAATCATGCTAAGTGAAATAAGCAAGACAGAAAAAGTCAAAAATCACATGATATCACTTATGTGTGGGATATAAACCTAAAAGCAACAAATGAACAAGACAAACAGAGACTCATGGACATGGACTATAGACTAGTGGTTACCAGAGGGTAGAGGGTGGGGGAGGAGCGGGGAGGTAGAAGGGGTAAAGGGGGTCAAATATAGGGGCATAGGGGGAGGGTGAAGTTGGTAAAGGGGATCAAATATATGGTAGCTGAAGGAAACTGGGCTTTGGGTGGTAAACACACAATAGAATATACAGATGTTAAATCATAATGTACACCTGAAAATTATAGAATTGTATCAACCAACGTTACTCCACTAAACTTAAAAAAAAAAACAAAAACCCATAACGTTGAAATATGTGGCGACAGAACGATATCTAGCTATGGGAGGTGACTACTCTGTGTAAATATACATATGCCTTACTGTTAAAGTGTACAGCTGAAACTTATTGGATTTCGTGAACTAATGCCATCATAAAAAAACGAAATTAAAAAATTAAAAAAAAAAAGCAAGGGCGTTTGATTTCTTCCCACCTCGACTGTAAGCTCTGCCGAGCCCGGGGGTTACCGTCTCAGCCAGAGCACGTGGTTTCCCGCGTGGACGGAGCTGAGGGGAAGAGAACAACGCAGTGGGTGCCACGCGGTCAGTGCACGCCTTGCCCGTGTGTGGTGTGTTAGACGGCAGACGGTTGTCACCAGTCTGAAAATCGGGGAAACTGGCAAACGGAGGTCTGTCTGCTATTTCTAAGGAACTGGCTGGGACTGTGAAGAGAAAGGAAGAATTACAGGCTCGTAATCGGAATACACTCACACCTGGGTGCTATGAGAAGACCCTTTACAGAACGGCTGGTGGGTGGACGGGGTACTGAGGGCGGTAAAATTCTACGTCTATCTGATTCTGAGAGGGAGAGCCTGGCTCCTAGTCAAGGGCTGCTGAATCCATCACGCGTATACTTCACGAACAGGCATAGATCGTTTTAATTATAGAGGCAGGATGGGAGGGGGAAAAAAGCCACTCAAAGTTTCAGTAATTCAATAATTTATTCCTCTAAAAAAGTGTGTAAAAGTATATAGCTCTCATTCACAAGGTATATATGAATGACATTTAAAATGGAGGCCTTTTAGTATTGTTTCTTTTTTATCAAAGTCTTTTAGTGTACTGTACCAGCGCTATACTGTAGTTTTTTTAAATGAACTTCACATATTTTTGTATTCTTTCAAATTGTCTGCTATATATAAAAGAAGCTCACTGCAAAATGCTTGAAGGAAAAAAAGAAAACAAAAGAAATTCAGAACTTCCCAGAAATTTACAGCTTTTACATTTAAAAAAGGTTCTGAAATATACATACAAGCATGCTGGACAATCCCGCCCCCTCTCCCCGCCCCATTTCCCCTTTTTAGTTCAAACCATGGTAAGAGTTCTGATTTCTGCAGAATTTCCAAAATTAAAAATAAAAAAAAAATAAAATAACTTCTCACTCTGTAGCAAATCCAGGGCTTGTACATTTCAGATTAATTCAGTAAAAAACTCACAAGTAAAATAATGCATATTTAAGGGAAATATTATACAGACTTTTCCACACAGAAGTACATAATAAGATTTTTTAAAATCTATTGCCATTCATTTATTTTTGCACAAAAACGTATAAATATGTCACCAGCTTTTCTTAACTTAAAAAACTTAAATAAAAGACACCAGATGAAAACTACCCTTTGCTGCCTTTTTTTTAAAATTTTTTGTAGGGGTTTTTTGTTTTTTGTGGTTTTTTTCTTTTTTTTGCTTAGAATTGGGTTTCTAGGGAAGAAAAGCCCCTGCATTAAAAACAGCCCATTTTAAAAAAAAATTCAAAGTTCTGATGAATTCTGGGAAAAAAAGCAACCCCAAAGTGGTAAAAGATTACAAATATCTACTTTACAATTTGTCTTCTCACCAAGATAATTTTATACAAGTTTACAATCTTCATCATCTTATGCTCTTCAAAAGGCCTTGAGAATTTTTCCTTTCTGATTAAGAAAAAATAGCACTGCAATATTTTTTAAGTCAATTTTACACTGTACACATTAGATACAAATGGTTTGATATATCAGATTTTTTTTAACCTATACATTGCGAAAGTCAACCCCCCCCCTCAATTGGTGGCACAGAGAACAAAATTATCCATTTACAAGTTATTTCTCTGCTTTCACATTCCCACCACACCACTTTTCTTAATATAATGTTTTAAACGTTAGATTATTTCAAGAAAAATACTTTTACAAAATCATATCAGTTATTACATTTTTCCTTTTGTTAATAACCAGGATATGGTAGTCTCTTGGAAGAACGTTTAAAATTTGCATGATTCTCTCCACAGATGACCAGAGCTCCACAGCCTGATCAGAGTGGCTCGCAGGAGGCGAGCCCAGCCCACCGCCCTCAGAAACGCACAGCAACGGAGGGGTGAGAAACGGAGTCTTAAAGACAACCCTCTTGGGCCTGGAATGAGGAGTCATAAAATACTTCAATTAGCCATTAATGCTTTAAAAAGGCATTTTTTAGAAAAAGTCCCAACACGAAGGCTCAACTTCAAGTACTAATTTAATGATTAAGTTGTAATATTTCTTTGAAATAATATTCCTATGGTCCAGAAAAAATTCACCATATTTATAACTGATTTTATGAGCAAACACTTTCGATTGTAATATGTACATGAGTCCCTTTTGATCTAATGAGGAGAGACCTGGCTTTCAATAAGAATTCACTAGAAAATATATTTCCATTGCGACTGTATAAAACTAATGAAGGTACTCGCCTCCGTGGCTCTGAGTTGAGCTTGACTGCCTTCTGTATAAAAATGTCATCCTTCATGAGACGCTGGCCACTTTTAATAAGGAACATGGCAGAATGTTTACCCAGTTTGTTCTTAGCAAAACCTACTGCTGGGTGGTTCTGAATACGTTACTTTTTTCGGCACGATCTCCCCAATTTGTTTTCACTCCTTTTCCGGCTTCTAGGACAGAGGTATGTAGTCAAAGAATCCTATGGTGGATCTAAGTTGGGTTTCAGCTACTGTACCTGGTCCTCATGAATTGAAAAAAATTAAAAGAAAGTCACGAAAATCATATGACAAAACAACTGAAAATAAATAAACAAAATGAAGGTGTCTCCAGACCTTTCGCATCTACACACAGGTATGAAGTTAACCAAAGCACTCAGCCAATCGAGATGGGAGCACTAGGGTAAGAGAAACCCCACTGTGAAATCATGTACTTGAGCTGGTTATTTTTAAAAAGTCCCAGATTATGGAGTTCAGGAAACCCACAGGCCATACACCAAGAACTAGAGGATTTCATCCAAAGGGCTCAACTACCCTTCTTTTTAAACAGAGACTGAAAACACAGACTCTTGTGCAAAAGGATACTGTCTCTTCTGTTTCCCTCTTAAAAACCAACAATAAAAACTTCCTGTGAACCAGTGGTTTGGGGCTGCACACACCGTTAACACTGGCTGAAAGTCACTGCTTTGTGGCAGTTTCCAGGTCCATGAGAGAAGTGTCAATGAGTCACTCTGGTAATGAACACTGCAGAAATGACGTGTGCCTGCTGAGAAGGAATCACAGTGCAGGACTGTGGACAGTGGTCTCGAGAAGAGGACGTGGGGCATCTGCAGAGGGTAGCAGGCTCCTTGGACTGAGGTTGCAGGGAGAAGGAACTGAGCCAGAGAGAGAACAAGTGCTTTTCCAATTAAAGTATATTCATGATGGCATTGTACAACTGAGTGAGCACCACAAAGTGGACGGGAAGGCAGGAGGTACGGTCCTGGGTGGCCGGATTGCACGTGAGCCAGGACAGAGCATTGTACTGCTCCAAAACGAACCTGCCGGAGAGAACACACAGATCAGGGCACGGGGCTCGACAGAGGTGAGCTGATCCACAAACCCTAACGTTCCGGACGTCAGCAGGAAGAAGGCCTGACATCACACCTTCACTTGCCCCAGGCTCTGTCTGTAGTTTTCTCTCACATCCCCGCTCCCTTCTAGACCTGCACTGCCCAATACAGCAGCCACTGGCCACGCGTGAATCCAGACATAAAACAGGCCCTGGACTTCAAAGGCTTAGTGTTCAAAAAGCATTAAAAGAGCTCATGAATATTTTTACACCGATTACTGTTGAAATGATATTGTTTTTGATGTATCTGATGTTATTCCGGTGTATTTTTGATATAAATGATAAATTTACAAATAAAATTAACTTCACTGATATCTTTTTATTATATAATGTGGTTACTAGAAAATTTTTAATTAGATATGTGGCTCAAGTTAGATTTCCATTTAATGATGTTGTTCTAGAGGCCCTAGAAGCCAAAATCATGTTGATCAGGTTCTTGCTTAACTATGATTCCCAAATCACTTAAGAGTTAGAAAACATTAGAAAAAGCTTGTATATTTTCTGAAGATACATGAAAAATGTTTATGGCCTGCTAAAATGCAAGAGAATTAGTACCTACTTCTGGGACGTATGTCCCTACTATGGAGTCTAGATCGTTTTATTTATAAAATCTGTATCAGAGAGGTTAAAAAAGGTTTTCAAAGCTAAGTGCTTTAAGGTCCAGACTCTGTCTTCTAACACTGATCCCCTAATTCTGATCTATTTTCATTACCACAAAATGCCTCCTTCAAACAGGAAGCAAAGACGACTGTACGTGCACACATTTAACTTAACAGGGTCAGCTGCACTGCCTGTCCCGTGCATGTATCGAGGGACTGTGGCTCTGACCGGCTAATCAGACAGTGCTCCACTGCATAAAAGGAAGCATCTCTTCCATGACACCACACTTCCATGAAAACACCTTGGATAAACAAGAGCGAAGGAATATAATTTCAAACTGTGCTGCTACACTGCCTGTGTTGCCTACCTTAAAACATCAGATGTGGTTTTGGAGTCAAGAGGATGTGGAACCCGCTGCGAATTCCTGGCAGGGAGAAGTTCGTCCGTCTGTGCTACAGAAATGTGGTGATGCAGCGAAGCCTGGCAAAAGAACAAAGACAGTTACCTTCCCGGTCGTGTCGACCACGGGGCAGAACAGAGGCAGGCCCATGTCTGCCAGAAGCAGATGCTCTGGAAGGAAGTCCTTAGAAGTCAAGGCTTCTACGAGTCTATGAATTGTAAGCTGCTCAGTAACCCCAATGTGATCCCACATAACTCCACATCCTACAGTTGAAAAAAAAGCTAGCATTGTAAATGATTAAATGACGTGCCTCTTGATGGCTTAATCTGTAGAAGGCCCCACAATCTGGATGTGGCTCGCTATCCTTGTGGTAGTGTTCTTCTATCCTGATTTCCCATAAATTGATAGATCATTCTAGAGTCACTACATTCAGATTATTGGGGGGGGGGGGGGGGGAGAAAAAATACATTATAACTGATGCTATTCCTACTTATCCCATCACAGCAAAATAAACTTAATGTGTTGTCCCACCTGATAATATAACCAATCAGTTTGGAATTCCAACCAAATCTGGATTCAGTAGGTACCAGCGTGCTCCATCCACTATAGAGTTCCCCATCAGTTTTTAACCCAATGGCTTTAGCACAGTTTATTAAATAACTAAGAAATGTAATTCGTAAAGGGGAGCCAATATAAATGCTTGATTCTTTTCTAATTTTTTAATTTTTAGGTTAATGAGCTGCTGCTCTAGCAGCTTTCAAAGGTGACTGCTGTTTTGTTTTCAGCACAATTATGAACCCATAGATTTATTTCGATCTATCGCTACCGTCATTCTTTCTCGTGACCAAATGGTGCCACCCCTGGGGACCCCTCCAAGTTGGCAACTGGGTCCTCTGATGGGACTTGAATAATCTTTGGTGACTTCCTTGCTTTCAGACATGACAAGACATCCCAGGTTCATCTTGAATAATTCTTACTTCAGACCTGGAATCAGTTATTTCTTCAAAGAATTCTGGTTCTTTTTAATGAGAAATGGTATTTAGGAACCACAATCGTGGTAATAGAGGTGTTTATTGCTACTAAGCTGTTGCTGCTCCTAAGCCTTTTCAGTAAACAGGCTAAAAAATGTGTATGTGTTTTTAGAGAGGAAAAAATAATCTAGGTTTATACTAATAATTCTAATTCAAAATGAAGATTATATGAATAAATTCTTTGATTTCACAATATGTTAAAGTCATTAGGAAAAAAAATTGCTTCGATTGTTTTGGTTTTAACCTTCCAGATGTATGTGTGTATGTGTGTGTGTCTTATAGATTACTGAATGGTAATCTATACTCCACGCAATTATATAAAATTATTCCTCATTTTGGTACAGATGACTAATGCTCCACTGAAAGAATATAATATATTCAACCAGTCCCCTACTGCTGGACATTTCAGCTTCTTCTAATCTTTCACATATGTCATTTTTTGCTTTTGCCAAGTTTCTTTTGAATAGATTTCTAGAAGTGGGTTTGCTGCGTCAAAAGGGAAATGTGTAGGGCTGTAATATCTGGTTTCTCCCCACAGCCCTGCCAACAGAGTTATGCTGTCAACCTTTGGCTTTCTGCCAATCAGTGGGTGAAAGATGGATTTCTTTCTAGTTTCTATTACCCAAACTGGAAGTGGAGATGTTTTGAATTTAACCCTTAATTTGGATTAAAAGTTTAAAAGTTTCCAAGAAATGTACAGGAAGGAGCAGTGTCAATGTGGAATTTCTTAGCTAACTGTTGCTACACTCCAGTGAGGAGCGCTGGCAGCCTGTGGGCGGGGAGGAAGAGGACAGCCAGTTGTTCTCGCCACATGGCTGGACTTCACTGACAGCGAGCCATGCAGACTCGGAGGAAGAGCATGACATGGACCCACGTGCCCACTCGAGACGTGCCCTCCAGGCCCTACAGAGCGTCCTCCTTGGGTTCAAGTGATTCACCTCTGTGTGACGTGGTTTTGTGTTCCTTTCCTAAATTCTACTCTCCACCTACAAACTGTAACGAAAATATCCTCAGAGTGGAAGCAGATGTGAGAGAGAAACAGGGAACAGAGTAAGACTATGGCAGACTAAGAGGGAATTCTAACCAAAACTAAACTTAAGCACAAGTCATTCATCTTCCCAAGTTTCAAATATGAGACAAAACCAACCTTTAGGAAAAGGGGGCACTGGTTCTGAGCCTGGGGACATGATGACCAAAACCACTGGGGGAGATTCTCAGCTTTGGCAGTTGAGACAAAATACCCAAGGGCCAGGGGCTGCTGTTTCAGCTCCTCGGGTGCTTCTCGAGAAAGAAGACGCTCGCCCTGGCTCTGGAAAACAAAGTCCCAAAGGCATGATCAGCACTTATCACCGAATAAAACTTAAAAAAATCAACTTAAAGAAACCTGAGCTATAGACATATAACGTTAGTTTCAAGTGTATGACATAATGATTCAATATCTGTATATACTGCAAAATGATCGACACAGTTAAGTCTTGTTAATACTCATCACACACAGTTACAAAATTTTCCTTCTTGTGATAAGAACTTTTAAGATCTACTCTTAGTAACTTGCAAATATATAATGCAGTATTAACTACAGTCGCCATGCTGTACATTACACCCTATGACTTATTAGATAACTGAAAGTCTGTACCATTTGATCACCTTCGCCAACTTTCTATCAATTCACTCTGCACACTGTAGTGAGTAACCCCCTCCCTGGCAGCATCTCACACAAAAATGCCACGTAACCGAGAAAGGTCAACGGTGGGGGGCCTGTCTCTGCTGCACACAGATATCTGATGAAAACTACTGCTCAGGCAGAAGGTACCAGCAAAACTAATGACATCTGTCAATTAAGTATGTATTTATTTTCTTTGGTTTCTTTCCCGCACAATGTAAAATCTGTTCTGTGGCATTATTAGGTATCAAACTAAAAATGAAGAGTGGACTTTCTGACAGCTGAAGATACCACTGCCGTGTGCTCTTGCACCAGCAACCAACCAAAAATACACAAGTGCACCTGACCGTCTGCTGTCGGCAGCATTGATCAGGAAACCTAACCCCTCACCTGTACCTGCAGGGCACTGACACTCCCGAACTGCCAGGAGTGTGACAGCTGCTTGTGAAGAGGCCTTGTTTGACTTTACAGCTATCTCCTTAATAAGAGGCTCCTGTAAGGGACTTACTGCTAATTTCTGAAACCAACATTTCCCTCATCTTTGATTCTTCTAGGTAAGCTTCATGAGTTGAAAATATAGCTTTCATGCAAGCAATAAGTAATCTAATTTCAAAAGCCTTCTGTTTCAAGAAAAAAAATAATCCTCAACTACTATACCAAATTGTATTAATTCTGAGTTGGTTAAAAAATAAAAATTTACTGTAACCTTGAACAATTCTTTACCCTGCTGTAATGCCTTAATTGGATATCAAAGAATGTTTAATGGTTTAGAAAGAGGAAATGCTGAAAATCTCAGGGGTCACCAGGCTACAGGTGCTCAGGATTGAAGAAGGCCACCTGACTTCAACTGTGACATTCAATTAACGACTTTAGGGCTTGAGGCTCCAACAAAGGGAGAAAATACAGCATACCTCTGTTTCTTATAAAACTAACATTACACTTCAACTACCAATTCCTTGTTAATGGATAAACTGAATTACAACAACCAGTACTGGCAGGCAGTAGGTGCTATGCTTTCCATTTCACAGGGAAGGTAACTAAGGCTGAGAAAGAGAAGCCTGTCCAAGGCTACACAGCCAGTCAGCCGCACGGCTGTAACTCAGAGCTGTATGTATCAAACTCCAGGGCGTGCATTCTTAGCCACTATGCAATTTGCCTCTAGAGTTCACATTAATCCAAAATTAAAACTACTCAATATAAAACCTGTGTTACTGGTTCCTATCACAACAATCTTCAATGAAGTAATAAAATGTCATTAACTGGCCAATGATCGTGGAGGAACTAAAGATATTTAAAAGCCCTCCCCCTTCCAGAAGGGGGAGGTGCGGGCAGGCAGTAACACGAAGGCAGTCCACTGAGTTGCCCTCCTGGTTTCATCTGCTCGGTGACTAAAGTTTTAAATCTTCTTTCTCTTGCTTGTCCTTCAGTGAACTCAGGGCTGGCAATAAAAGTGGCATCTGACAAAAATCTAAGTCTTCTAAGTGTCTAAATGAATCTGAACAGGCTGTTTATACCTGTCCAATTTAATGTATTAGACATAGCTATTTTTTTTTGTGTAGCATTTTAAATAAAAAGTACAATACAGTGATAAGGCATGAATCATCTAGCTTTTAAACAAAGTTAACACGAATTACGGCAGAACCTTTAACTCTTCAATCTTCTGTTAATCCACCTCCAAAATCCCTAGGACATTGAAAAATGAAACGTTGTAAACTCTGGTTTTTCCCTTAATACTCTGGCATCGACCTGAACCTTTCTCCAAGTCAGCCTCCTGTGGGCTCTTGCCAATCCTGCAGGCTGGCCACAGAAAAGATCGGGGCGACGAAAATAAAGGAACCATGACATGACACAGGACATCATGCTCCTTTCAGAATAATGAACCATCAACAATGTATTCTTCAATTAACACAGTTACTTTGCACGTTAAATAAATAGGGCTGTCGAACTAGCCTCTGAAAAGCCACTATTTCAGCAAAAAATAAAAAAATAACTGGGAGCAGCAAGCAACCAAAACTAATTTTTGCTAAGAAAACAATAATTGCACAAAACCCTTGCAGCTGTAATAGGACTGACTATTCCGCTAATAAAACATATTCATCAGGAATAATAGCACATTTCTTTCAAATGCCTGCCTTTATTCAAAACGGAACAACTGCAGAGTCACATTCTCATACTTCTTTCTCTTAAACCAGGACAGAGACCAAGCCCATGAGAAGAAAGGTACAGGTAGTAAAAAGATGATCACGCTTCTAGGGGACTATTTTCCTGAAGGCTGAGATTGTTTTGAACAACCGACTGCAAACCGTCCTTACCCGACTATGCTGGAAGTGAGAGCCCACACCAATTCCAGAAGGAGAGCCTGGGGAGGGGACTGGGGAGGAGTTGGGAGAGGAATGGAGGTTCCCAGTGATTAATATGCCAATATCATTGTCCATATCATCTGGGAATGGAAGGTCAACAAACATGTCATCTAGAGAGGAAGGGAGAAAAGCACAGAAATTAAAAATATGATCCATATTCCCAATTAACCGATACACTGTTTTGTTGGCCTATGACTACTATAGGCAGGTGCTGTTAACTAGTCAGATTTAATGTGTGCCAACTGTACTCTCTCCAATGATCTCCTACTGTGAAATATTAACAGAGTGTAGAAATAAAGAACATAAAAGTCCACATTCGGTGTAGCCTCCAAAGAAACATAAAATGATGGCAAAACAGCTAAAGAAGCAATTTAATCATTAAACAAAGTTAAAATTGACACCATCCAAGAAAATATCAGACGCCATCTATGTAGCCAATTAGCATCTAAAATACTGGAGGATGAATTAATGCATGTTAATAGGTATGAACTTGCTCTGAAACTGGAGACCTATTTCATAAGGAGATCAAAGCACCATGTTTTCATTAAGAAATCCTCTCTCATATTTTAAAAGGTGCATGCACAAAAAAGTACAAAAGGGGAAAACCATCACCCAAAACCCAATCACCATAAACATTTGTGCTATGATTCTTTTCTCTTATTTGTTATTCCATTGTGATCATGCTATATATGTTGGATATATACGTACATATAGTGTAGTTATCTCTTTACCCTTCCCATTTAATAGGAGAAAATGTTGGTAATTGTTAAAAATTCTTTAAAAAACAATGCTAATGGCTGCATAATACTGAGTGTTTATTTCTTGGCAAATGCCTTAATATATTCAAACCAAAAAAATCTTTTAAGAATAATCAAATAAAAAGTTGTTTTAGAATAAATTAGAGCCCCAAAGATCAGTAAGAGGAAGGTGCTAACTTTATCTGTCAAGTAGTCTTTCTACATTTAAAATCAAATTATTGAAAGAGTGACACCCATGTATAGGACACTACCAAGTAAATATTATTTTTTTGCCTTTAATGAAAAACAGGAGACAGTTAATTACCCAAGAGAAGAAAATATTTGGTCTTGGTAATAGTGCAGACGAATTAAATCTTCAAAACCAAAAAGATTCTCTGACCTTCAAGCCCCTCTTCGCATGTCATATGTTGTTTATTACGACACAGAAGAGCCTGCAGCAGCCCCCGACTCCATACTCTAGCTCTGTGTCTTGTTGAAGAAGCTGAGCTTTATGCATATGTGGTCTCCCACTCACCATTGTTGGGGCTAAACCCATCTTCATTGGGATAGTTGGCTGGAGCTACTTGGATGGTTGATGATGTTGGGAACACCAAGATGTGTGTACAAGAAGCATCTTGAGGGGTGTTAAGCTGAGATGACTGCATGTTTAACGCAGTACTTCGGCCAAAAACAGAGCCCATCGTGACAGCATCTTTAAAAAAAAAAAAAAAAATGTATCAATCCTTTTGTGCAGCAGTGAACAACTCCAGAAATGATGTTTTTAAGAGGACCTGAGCTGCAGTGATGAGTTTGACATGACTGCCATGATGAATACACATTTAAAGTTGAGCCCAATTGTTTAAATATCTTCAAGAAACTGACTCAGAACATATAGCTATGATAACTCAAACCTCATTTCACACTGGAAAAATTAAGATAAAACTGGGTTGAGTCTACCAAAGATATTTTAATTACTTATACAGGAAGCATTCCTAAAAATAAATCTTCCACTTTCCTTCCTCGTGTGTTTGCTCACAATTTCATAAAGCACTATTTCTCCTAAATGCTACAATTCTGTGTAAATGGTACCATTCAACTATTAATCGTTACCACTAACATTTATTGAATGCTTACTACAGTCCAGATTCTGTGCTAAATTCTTTATTCATGTCATCTCGCTCAATCATCACAGCCACCTCTTGAGGCAGGAACTATCATCCCTATTCCATGGTGAGGACAGAGCAGCACAAAGAAGTTGTGCACTTTGCCCAAGTGGTGCAGGCAACAATTGACCTAAGGTCAATACAGGACACCTGTCGCTCACTGCACGGAGGGCGAGTAAGCCCTTCTGAACCACAGCACTACTTACTTTTATAGGGAGTGAGTGGACAGGGTTGGAAATATCTGGATGGTAAAAATAGGTTTAAAAAGTATAAAACTGCTTAGTTATAAAATTGTAAAATATCTTAGCTGCTGATTTTTAAAAAAATTCAGTGGCCACAATGTTTTAGCTATCAGCATACTGGCACTAAGAATTTACTACAGGCCAGGCACTGTGCTAAATGCTTCACCCCTATCTGCCTCAGCATTCATCCTCAAACATTTAAGAAAGACTCCAAATATTCTCTCTTGAGACTGCTTGCAGTTTTTGTCAAACACCTGTCTTAAAAAGGATATCCAAATATGTATCATGCTGGTGTCCACGTCAGTCATTTCAGGAGGGTAATCTTCAAACACTGACGAGTTAGGGTCAGGCAACAGTTAATTAGCCATGACTGTAAGATCTCTCAATCACATCCAGAATGTAGGCTCTCCCCCAAGCTACAGCCAACAAGGATAATAAAATCATAAACTACTCCCCCCGGAAGAGACCAAATGTTTCCATTTCTGAGCCCTAAGAACAATCTTCTCTTATAAAGATAATAAAACAAAAAGATATATTCTACACTTGTCTATGGACTTAAGTTTGAATAGACTGAACTGATGTGATACTTCATTAATGGGACTGACAAGAAGAGATTTACCTGGCATCACTACAAAGGACCCCTGGGGCTCCATGGCAACCAGGCAGGCACTAAGGATAGAAGGAGAGTCTGCGGCAGAGATTCCACACATCCGGCACACGTCCTTGAGCCGTTTGCTGATTGTCTGTAGTGAACATTCTCCAAGGAGGATACTCCAATCTGAAATCAAATATCACAGTCATACACAGTCTTCAGAAATTCATACTGCTATGAGGTTTGAGCATTTTACCAGTTTTGCCTGGTAAGTGAATTTCCAGGATTGGGCCCTAAAGGAATGTGGCTTTACACAGGTTCCCTTCCCTGCTACAAAGAAAATGTTACTTGACCTCTATTACACTTCATTAACAAAGAAACAAAGGCCTACTATTGTGTGGACCAAAGTCATGTCTGAAATGACCTGCGAGAGTCCAGCACAGACCAGGGGAGATTCAGGCACCTCAGATGCTTTTGATGACGGTGCCACATCACACGGTGACATTCCCCTTTCTCCTCTTTCACATCCTTCACAGCCCGTCAGCACTTTTCTTTAGAGGAGAGCACGGCTGGGAGCAGACCTCAGCTCCGTTAACCGCTGTGGGCTGCTCGTGTTCATGAGAGGGGAGCGGCAGAAACCAAGGGGACCTTCCTTAGAAGAATACCCAAAGGTGCTACCAAACAATGGATGTGAGGAAAGTGCTCCAGACGCTGCCACGCTGGTATGCAGATGAAAAAGCTGGCACAGACTGTCTTCCTAATGTTTGTTTATGCCTCCAAACAAAGGCATTGTACGGAGAGCCCACGAGGGGAATGTTCCTCTGGGAATTGAAAAGCACTCAGTCCTCTCTCCTGACCTCCCTGACACACATGAAGCATGTCACACTCCTGCAGCAGCACAGTGCTGCCATGCCACGCCCCGCGAACGAGACGCCCCTCCACTGCAGGCTTCTCTATCTGTACATACGTTTTTCAAACAAGCTGTTCTCCCCTTATAAGAGTAGGTGAGAGGAAAAATTTTTTTCATATTTCATATTCCTAATAAACTTCAAATTGAAGTGGCTGAAATAAAGGTGGCCAGAAACACGAAGAATGTCTTTTTAAAAACCTCAGAAAAATCAAACAGAGTTCTGAATTTAAAACCAAATAAGAAGGATAAGGCAGTGTGAGTATTTTTATCGCGGTCACTCTAGTGACAAACAACAGAAATTCACAAAGCTGACTCTGAAATCTGTGGCTCACATCTGATACTGTTCCATAAAAATGCAATCTGCGCAGACCTCAGATCCCCAAAGCAAGGAAGTGCAGATTGGTAAACTGATTTCCTGTGCCCTAGGCTCTTCTTTGTGTTTTCATTCCTTGAGAGTACATTTTCTCTCAATTCTTTGACAGAGTCCTCAGTCACACTTACACTCTTCTCCTCTAAGAAATAAGAAGAGAGTGCCCCTTCTAAAAAAATCACACAGAAAAAGGTGATGGTCTTAATCATTTTCCAAAATACCAAGTGACTATACTAGGCTACGTTTTTATCCTCTCTTCTTTTCTATTATGCTCTAACTTTTCCCAAGGGTTAAGAGTAACTCAAAACCTTTAAGAAATAAGATTGACTAAAAGGCATGCTAAGAGAGAAGATAGGATTTCTGACAAGAAATGAAATGACGAATCCCCTAATGTATTAGACCTCCAGGCTACTGATATAAGATTCATTATAAGTATGGTATACCTTAAAAAATGAAAAGGGTAACATTTTCTATTGGTCTACAATATAATTTATTTTAAAAAATTGTGTGCAATAGATTCCTGAGAAGATTTAATGCATTTGTATAAACTGCTGTTAAACCTTAATAATTAACTCAGGTACTTGCTATAATGCAAGTTATATCTGTATCAAAGATTTTATTTCAGGGGTTCCACAAATACCTGATATAAATTTCATGTAAAGAAATTATATGTGCACCCTAATGCAAGGGCCAGCAAACTATGGTCCACAGCCAAATCCTACCTGACACCTGTTTTTGTAAATAAAGTTTTATTAAAACACAGCCACATCCATTCATTCACTTAGGTATTGTCTATGACTGCTTTGAAGTTACAATGGCAGAGTTAAGCAGTCGTAACAGTGACCAATTATCATGTAAAGTCGAAAATATTTACTATCTGGCCCTTTACAAAGAAAGTTTGCTGACTCTGCTTTAATATACTTGCATGCACAAAAACACCAAGCTAATTTTGACATACGTTTTGCTTTGTGCAGACCTTAGAAAAAACCTTTTCTCATCTACATGCATATATTAAACTTTTTATAAACGTGTAATTAATTAATGAGGCTTTAAAAAGATAATCTAGGCTTAAAAAAAAAAGTCTATATATATAAAACTGCACCAGTGCTACACTAAGAGACCAAATTAGCTGGACTTAATGTCAGACAAGGCAGATGCCGGTGGTCAGCTGTGTTATGTTAGTCACCTTTAGTGCTCTGTGACTGTCCTATTTACGATAAGAAATAAAGCAGTTGGCAGATACGTTTGGGGTTCAACTTAAAAAAAAATCTGCTCTTTTAAGCTTCCAGATTGGCGATGTGAATAAAGACTGTTCCAATTAATAACTACTTGTCCTCATAAATCAGGATTACTTTGCTACTGTGTCACCAAAGCAAAATAAATACAAAACTCATTACCATCAACCACCAAAAATAAACAAACAAATGAATGAAAGAAACTGAAAGCTGTTCTTCAATGATTTCTACTATCATCCATAACCTCTGGTATAAAATTTTCATGTTAAAACTGACTTCTTGTTCTTTCTGATTCAACATATAAATACACATTAGAAATTCTAATTTACTGAGTATCACTTTTATATTAATAAAACACTTTTTCTGTTTTATATTTAAGATTTTCTTTGGGTAAATGGTTTTGCAGCTAATGAAGTTTAAAACCACTGGTTTCCTGTATATTTAAAAAAATGAGGAAATATAATCTGTTTTACTCTTACTACCAACTTTACAACCTTCACCCTCAGCTCAGTTAATGACATTAGCTCAGCCCTTGCCCCTGCGTCTGGTACACACTGCTTCAGGAATTTCTCACCTTTAAGCTCCCCGTGGCCAAGACGCCCAAGTCGCCCGATTACAACTCTCCAGGGTAGAGATGTCATTTGGACAATACCTATGCACCATTCCCATAACTTCTGCAGTCCAATTTTACGTGCAGATACTTTACTCCTCCGTGATCTAAAAAAAGAAAGATATGGGGAAGAAGTCCCCAAATGAATCAAAGCTATCACTTAGACAAGACCAAGAAAATTCCAAACCACCCAGCCACACGGTACCCTCTGCATTTAGATAGGAAAATTAGAAAGATTCATATCTAAGGAAAGGCACAGCATCAATTTACATGCATCATATACACCAAGGATCCTCACCTGTTTGGTAAAGCAATATTTACAATACAAGTTTCTAATAACTCCCCATGGAGGTCAGTGCAGGAAGCCAAAAGCCAGCGCTGGTCGTGAGACAGACAGTAGCCCACAAAGAGCACATTGTATTTCTGGCTTGCTTCACCAAACGTCTCTCCCAGCTCGGTCTGCTTGTCTTTGATTGGGGCCAGTATGAAAGGAGGTGAGTAAAGCTGGATTGGGCTGGGCCGCTGAAATCAAAATCAAAATCAGTATCAACACAAGGCCACTAAATTTAATGTTTATAATAAAACCCAGAACAGCACTGAGTGAAACCAACAGGGCGTAATGACAACAGATTGCCCCCCACCAGCACGATATATATATATATATACACATCCAAATAGTAATAATAACACAGATAAAAGATTGTTTAAATGATAAAGCTAGGAAACGCAATCAAGTCAGTATTCTCTTATTAAAAGAAATTACTATGTTAGAAAGTAAACTGGCTCAACTTCACTCGTCAGTAGAAAAGTGGAAATTAAAACCACAACAAGACACTACCACACACCCGCCAGAATGTCTGAAATAACAAAGTCAGAAAACACCAAGTACTGGTGAGAATGCAGAGCAACTAGAACTTTCGTATGTTGCTGGAGATACAACCCTTTTGGAAAAGTATTTGACAATACCTGCTAAAGCTGAACAAACACAAACCCTATGACCCAATGAAATGCATACATTATATGTTTACCAAAGGACAATGATAAGAATGTTTATGACAGGATTAATCGTATTAGCTCCAAAGAGAAAATAGCTAAAATACTCACTAACACTAAGATGGATGATAGATACATTTTGATATACACACAATCAGAATATTAAACAGCAAAGAGAACAGAAAAACTACCACTACAAGCAACAAAAATGGATGGATTTCTATGATGAGTAAAAGCTGCCAGATACAAGATTATAAATTGTATGATTCGATTTATAGAAAAGTCACAAAACAGGCAAAACTATGCTGTTAGAAGTCAGAATAGTGATTCCTGCTGGAGTGACTAGAAGGGCCTGGGAAGGAGAGGTTTCTGGAGGCTTGTTATTGTGCTTGTTACATGGCATTTTTACTTAGTGAAAATTCATCACGCAGTACACTTATGATTGGGTACCTTTCAGTTTTCATTTTATACGTGTGTGTCTCATTTAAGAAATCAAAGAATTACTGTTACCTAAGACAAACATTTTAGATAAACTGTGACAAAATTTAATCATTGTGTTTGCTTACAGCTATTATACACATTTTAATATTTAATAAACTATAGCAGGGGTTAGCAAACATCTATAAAGGACCAGATAATAAATACTTTAGGCTTTACGAGTCTGTCACATAATTTCTTTTTAAAAACGTAATAATCATTCTTATTTAGTTGGTCATACAAATATAGACTGTGGGCTGGATTTAGCCCATAGTCATATTTGCTGACCCCTAGACTATAGCAAAAGAAATAATAATTATGGGATTATAGAATTTTAAAGCTAAAAGGAACCTTGTAAATAATCTAATCAAATTCCTTCATTTTAGGGGTTCAAAACAGGCCTAGAGATATTCAACCACTTGTTCAAAGTTTCAGAGCTGACATTCTCACTAATTCATTCAATCGCCAGAGACCCCAAAATTCTACTTCTAGCTATTTACCAACAGAACTGAAAACTATATCCACACAAAAACTTGTACACAAATGTTCATAGCAGCATTATTCATAAGAGCCAAAAAGTGGAAAAATCCAAATGCCCATCCACTAATGAATAATAAAAAAAAAACAAAAACAAAATATGGTATATCCATACGATAAAATATTATTTAGCCATAAAAAGAAGTACTGATATATGCTATGATGTGGATAAACCTCAAAGGTTATGCTAAATAAAGAAAGCTAGACATAACAGATTACATATTATATGATTCCATTTATATAAAATATCCAGAATAGGCAACTCCATAGAGACAGAAAGTAGATTAGCGGTTGCCAGGAGCTGGGGGAAGGGAAAATGAGGTGTGGTTTCTAATAGGCATAAAGTTTCTTTCTGGATTGATGAAATGTTCCAAAGGTAGATAGCAGTGACAGTTGTACAACTCTGTGAATAAACTAAAAATCACTGAATGATACAATTTTTAAAAGGATGAATTTTATATATGAATTATGTCTTAATAAATCTTTTTTTTTTAAGAGTCCAGTTGAGGTTGCCTAAAAAGTTTTGTGTGAACCAAAGGTTCACACAAATGTCAACTATTTTAGATGCAAAAGATAAATCACTAGGTAAAACAGTATTCCCATACTCTGGTTCTGAGATGCTAGATGTTCTATGAAAAATGATACCAGTGACAGGATTTCTTCTAAAGCTTGCATGACAAATACTAAAATACATTCTTATGTGAAAATGTGCTTGCATGAGACTATGCCACTGTAGAGAAGCAGGGGCCTGGCTGTTTGGTTCACCACTGTCACCTAATACAGTGCCTGGCACACAGCAGATGCTCAGCTATACAGACTGAACGGAAGTGCAATATTCTAGCTGTAGACTGCGGGAGAGGCGGAGAGGCGGCATTTAGCAAACAGTCATTACCTTAATGCAAATAAAAATGTATAAATCTCAGTAAATATGTATAACATTTGGTTGTTTTGTTTTTAATAAAGTCAAGTGATTTCTCTCTTCTTATTCCAAAGCAAAGGGGGAAAAATGCATATGTTTGCCATTTATTTTAATCTAAGCCTCACTTTACCTCACGAACTCCTAATGGTGTTCTGCCAGTATGTTACAATCTTTTAAAATGTTTCATAATGTCTTAGGATACCTTAACATAAGTAGTCAGCCTTTACTCTCCTCCATGAAAATGCAGAATACTATCAGTTATCATTTCAAATTGTGATAACTTCTTACCAAAGCATAAGAAATGACTGCATCTGAACTGCAGAATAACCACAAGAAGTAAAGAATTAAAAGATTCTAAGTTTACAACGAAAAGCAATAACTCATAATTTCTGGAGACAAAACAAGAAACAAGTAGAAGCAAACTATTTTTCAACTCTAGAAAAAACTAATAGAGAAAATAGATGAACTGCTTACAAAAGTGAAAAATACAAATCCAAAAGAATAAACTGAACCTAAAACTGCCAAAGGCAGAAATTTTATATAATCCCAGAATAAAAGTAGGTTGTCAGCCAAGTAGCTACCCGTCTTGGGACCAAGCTGACCTGAACCAAGTTACAACAAATGCAGTATTATCTATAGTTGCATCATTTTTTCACGTCTAAGCTTTTAGTTCTAGAAGGGATAAGCATTTTATAGAGTTTTCCAGAAAAAACTTACATAACCAACTAAAATCAGCAGTTTTGGGTGTTTTTAAGTTCTCTAATAATGAAAAGGTATTTGCTGGCTTTTGTTAATGGGTATTTTCTGTTCAATGAAGTTGTGGGAACTGATTTTTGAAAGCTTTGAACATTTTAAACACTGCCCTATACACCTCTATCTTCAGGATAAGGTGATTAGTAAAAGAACTTTTATTTAAAACATGTGGGGCTCTGGTGTTTTAAGACTCCCCTTGAGGTACATATCTGTGGAAGTAGGTTTAAGAAGACTGAGAGAAAAAGCATTTGTATATATACAGAAGCCCCAAGACGAGAGGAGGAGGAAGCAAGAGGAGGAAGCAACTCCCTGTAAAAATGTGCATCAGAAATTGAGGGGCCCTTATGGAATAAACACATATACAACTGCTGTACTAGGAGAGAAACGAACTGGGGAGGGTAGAGAGTAAGAGAAGACACAGATTAGTCTCAAAAAAAGAGAGAACAAAAACGAATATAGCAAAGTGCTCAGTATGTTGCTGCCTTAGGTCCTACGTTGAAAAAAAGCAAGACTTTGCCTGCCTCTTTTCTCAAAAAAATGTACAAGTTCAGTGAAGTAGCTCTTCAATTTTAACTTCAGGATTACTCTTACATAAAGGTAGAAGACAAACCACGCAACCAACTCGCCTGGCTCGCATCTTCAGTATAAAAGATCTCTTTTTGGAAATTTCTGCCTGGCTGCTACCTACCTCCGGGTTCTTGAGGGTCATCTCAATGCTGGCGGCAGGCCCAAACCCTGTGAGAGATTTAATGTGGATCTGTGTAGGCAGAGGTCGCCTGCACTGGCAGTACACTGAAAATGCCATGGACTTCAAGTATTGAATGTAGAAAACTTGCTCATCCTTCATTGTCTGCAGCATGTACTGGCAAGGCACAATCTACAGACAGGAATACAAACAGAACTGGGATTTAATGTAATAATGAGAAAGTTGGAAAATGGGAAGGCATGAAACCTTAATTTGAATGGGGGGAGAAAACTTTATAGTCTTAAAATAAATACCTCGTTCTTAATTTCTCCTAGTGACATAAAATCCTATATTCTAAATGTATACCAGCAATAGTTATACTGTCACTTAGAAATTATCCTGTTCCCATTTTAGGGGTAAATTCTCTATTATTGTGATGCTCCCAAATTTAAAAACTTTCTTTTTGATACATTTCTCATATATACATAATATGCACAGCACTTTTGGAATTACTGTCTAATCATTTGCGTCACAAACTTCAAAACAGCAAAAAACTATCAAAAACCTATTCCAGTAAACTTTTAATTCTGTAAGATAGCTTTAAAGTGACAATACAACAAAATCCAAACAGCGAATGCAGCATTTTTCACCTATTAAATTATTTTTAAAAATGTAAAGTTATTCCACTGTAAAGCTGGCAAGAGCGGCAGTGAAAACGGGCATGCTCATTCATGCAAGTAAGTAAAACCTTTCTGGAAAGGAATCAGGCAATATTTATCAGTATGTATATCTAAGAATCCACTTTAAGAAATGCCCTGAAGTGTGAAAAAGGGATTATACATAAAGACGTTTGTTATGGCTTTGTTTATAATAGTGAAAAAGTGGAAGCAATTAAATATCTAACTGTGCAGGCATGGTTAAATGTGGAAGATATCCAGTCATCAAAAATTTCGTTTGTGAGAATTTTAAATAACATGGAAAAGCATTCATGAATAACATTAAGTACAAAAAGACAATATGTTGAAAGTATAATCTCAACTATGTAAACAAACATACAAAAAAAAGGCTAGAAATATACCAACATGGTAATGATGGATCGATCTTAAAGGCACAATTATGATTATTTTTTAAAATGTTTTTGTGACTTTCAATTTTTTTTAAAAAATCAATAACTTGTATTTACTTTCATAAAAACAATGAAAGTAAAAATAAACTTGCAAATAGTTACCTGGAGAATGAAAGAATTTCTCATATGCTCAGGTAAATTATCCAGCATCTCTGTGTAGCAGCGCATCAAACTCAACAGCCAAAAGTTTCCGGAAGTGGAGTCCTCCTCTGCAGTGTAAGTGAATGGGTCCACCATGTAAATGACAACAGCTGGAGGATAGGCTTGGCTATCTGCGGAGTCGGGCTCCGTGGGAATTCCTATTCTCTCCCTTTCTGTAACACTGCAGAGAAAAGTCACTTATGAGATGCACAAAATAAACATAAATTACAGAAAACAAAATCAATTTTAGAGCACATCAACTCCCTGGATAATGATTACAGATTAAATGTAACATTAACATGTATCGTATTACCAGTTAGCACCAAGACAGGTGTAAAATGACAGTGTGCGCCTCTAAAGTGGGAGGTTTCTTTTTCAACTCCCCTGTGTTTCCTGTGCCTAAAGTCTACAAAGATGTTTTCCGATACTATTAACAGCAATAGCTTATTAGTATCATCTATTATTCATATAACAGTATCAGTATAAAAGTAACAGCTTACTATGAAGCTAATAAGTTTAAAAATAATAAGTTTATAAATTCGGATATAAGAAGTCTCAAATTTCTTAACACTGAAGCTGTTGACTGACAGCTGTTTCTCTCGGGAAGAAGAGAAATAGAGCACTTTACTGGATTTAGAGCCTCGTGAGGTTGAGGGGAAGAGAGGGGTACAGAAGAAGAGCAGATAAGGCATCTAAGTTGAAGCGTCTTATCTCAGTCAGTGAGTCGTGTACCTTTCTTGTCCATCCTGTGAGGGCTGAGAGGCGCTCTGCCCAGGCTCGGGGTCTCCACCGCAGCCTATGTTCCCTTGCGTTCTATCAGCGGAACTGGCCCCAGTGCTGGGGTTCTGTCCTCCAACACTACCACTGAATCCTGACGAAGAGGTAGTGCTTATCTGGTTAACGACGGGAGCAGAGGCAGATGATGAGACCGGTGGCACAGAGGAACCAGATGCGGAACTACTTGCTGCAGGGTTTGTAGAACTGCCATTAGAGGTGGGATTAAATGCGCTGCCAGCTGTGGGAGCTGCTGATCCTGAATTTGAAGCTAAAGGCCCGGCATTCCCAGGAGTAGCTTGTCCCTGTGCTGCTGCTGGTGGGGTCTGGTACTTAGGTGGTATCAACAGGCTGCTATCGAGCTGCAGAGTGGCTAAATAAGGTGCTGAAAGAGTACATGCAGAGAGGTGACTTCAGTGGTTTTCTGCAGTGTTAGACAAGCAGAAATTTGGAATGCTAACTTTAAATATTATGCTATCAGGCTGCAATATTCTGGCTACGATACCCAAAATGCTATCTCCACAGTTGAACATACGCTTATATACCCTGCAAACATAGAAATGAACATGGAACTATTTATTTTAAGTTCTGGAGAAGAACCTTATTTAAAAAAGAAGAGAAAATTAATCGTGTGTGACATTTTCCTTTCAGACTGATTCCATATGCCTTCGCTGAAAAATGAGAGGCCACGTATTCTACAGCCACCCTGGTATATTATGCTCCCACGGGTATACAGCTTTACAAGTGTCTTAGATCCTCTTAAAATTAAGATTCTCTTAAATTAAGCAATTAAGTATTCTCTTAATACTAAGTCATGCTGCTAAGTTTTCAAAATGTGGAGTAAATTAGATATGACTTCTTTAGGCAATTTTAAATAGCTTTTAAAGAATATATGTGCTTATAAAAATTAGCATTTACCTAGAACGCAGAAATAGTTGTAAATAAATACAGTAATGGAATGCTAACATTACCTGAGACAACAGAAGCCTACTGTTGCACCTTAACAAGTGGAAGGGGAGGAGCAATTTTCTATTTTACTTCTCAAATTCTACTTTGCCAAATAAATTCCCGCTTACCTAGGTGATGGCGGCAAACTTGCGCATAAAGTTTGAGTCTGGAATGATTGTCATTCTCCTCACTGCTCCACGGCTGGTTAAACCACTCACTCACAAGCTCATCGGCTAGCTTCTGTGCCACGGTCTTTCCCACGCGCATGATCCCATCACGTAGCACTTTGCAGATGGGCTTGTGCTGGCCAAGCCTACACATCTGATACCACAAACAAAATCACTGTTTACAAAAGGAACCACTGTTTTGTTTGGTACATATCGTTAGCGAGGGAGATTCTTTATCATCCACACGGAAGCATTTTCCTTTTTCTTTTATCATTACCACATGCAACCAAACCCACATTCTAAGCTGGTAATTAATTATCATGCACCCTGAAACTGCAATCTGATGCTCCAAAATCTGGACTAGGTCCTCTAGAGAAAAATTAATGTTTCTCATGGAGAAACATAAATGTGTCTGCTTGCCAGCCCATTCCTCCTGCACGAGAGCAGATTGCGGAGCATCACCTGACCGCTGATGGTCAAATAAAGGACTAACCAGATTCCTGCCTACTACAGCTGACCGAGACATATGTCCACTCAGATCTCCTAAGCAATCCCTACTCATAATGTTTTCCCATAAGATAACATTAAAATTTTATGGGCCATCTGTTAGATTGTTTAAGACATTTGGAGATCACTAATAGCAGAGGCCACTGAAGCACTGGATGTGTTGATCATTTTTTAAAAAGAAATAGTTGTTTTAGCACAATGAGTTTCTGTTATTAATCTCCAGGACACTGAATGGGTGCTTATAGCAGAGAATTAATATACCTGCCAAAAGCAAGCTACTTAACTACCTGTTCACCAGCAGAAGGGCCCATACTATTATCCCTTGCTAGAGCTGACTACCTTGCTAGGCTTACTACCTAGCCCCAAAGAATTCTCCTTCGGCAGGTATGTCATATCGCCAAATGAGCAATCCTAGTAAAATTAAGATCTAAAAAGCCTTTTATGTTTTGTAACTTATGCTGAAGGCTTCATTCAAGAGAACAGCCAGGGTTTAAAATTGCTTAGAAAAGTTTTCTGTGTCAGGGTAAGTATGATGTAGTATTATTACGCATCCATGGACCAGGCACTGTTTGGAAATTACTGTACTCAAGGATTTTCTTCAGTGGCTTAACTGATGCCATCACCACATACATTAGCATCCCCTCACTTCTTTGGAGCCACATGTAAGTTTACTATTTCATGTGTACTTGTGTATTTATAGGCAGTGAATGTTCTGTTACAAAATACTTTTGAAATTCAACCACATTTGTAATGCTTATAATATGCCTGTCACAGTTCGAAACCCTCTATAAATACTAATTTCATTTAATCTTGCCAAATACAAAGACGTTAGTAGTAGAAAGTACAAAGAATTTAGTATATATGTACTCTGGCACAAGAAATGTGACACTTCCTCTTCAAAGATAGTCATGATTCTAATTTTTCAAAAGTAACAGAAATTTATATACTAAATGTTTAAATTATCTACCTGGATATCACATTATCATGGTTATTACATTACTAATCTGTATCAAAATTTTAGTATTAAGATGAATGCAATTTAAATAAAAACAACAGGGACATGATTCATTAAATTTATCTTCTGATTCAGAAATTTTCAAGCTAAACATTTTTATACTGTTTTCAGGGACTTTCCCTTTCTTCCCCCACCCCCAAAAGGGTAGATGTGCTTTCTTTTTGTAAAGCTCATCTTCTGAAGAGCCACTTTAACCTGGTGAACAATACTTTTAAACCCGAGCACATAAATGGGCAGAAAACAGCTGACAGGATTTTAAGAAGTGTGGTAAGGCTGGTAGAGGAAAGTCTTCTAAATCTAATAAAATATAAAGCCAAGATGGGAAAGCAATTTACTTCCAGAAAAACTTGCCAATTTAATTCTTTTCTTCATCCTCCAACTATCTGCATATTTTCTTTGAGATCTACTTTGAAGATATTTATTCTTTAAAATTTAATCGTAACTAGAAACAATCTGAGGACTCGTGTCATAAAAACTGTTCTCACATCTTTCTCACCTCATACACAGCGCTCAAGTCCCTGAAGAAAGTTTTGGCTCCTTCGAGCAAGGCCTCATTTTCTGGACACACCACAATATAGGCAACGTCACGGTGGCCCCCATATGGATCCAGCAACAGCCTCTCCCAAAACGGCAAGGAGAATGGCGAGACGGTGAGAAAGTCCTTATCACAGCCGACCAGCAGGGTGGGGATGGGTAACGGCTCAGGAGATTCTTCTGAACCTAAAACAACACTGCAGTTTAGGAAGGTGCTTGAGAGCCCGTTTCCCACCACCTGAACAATTCAGAAGTTCCTGGTGCATTAGTGTGAATCCTGGCATCAGAAATTTCATTGTAGGTTAATATGATATCTTAAAGTAGTCTTTGAATCCTCTAATTAAATATCCCCTGATGAAAACCTTAATTAAATGAGTTGGAATATGGTTCTAAAGGTTGAATAAAATCAGAAGGTAGTCTAGAATAACTTAGAAGTTAGATTTCCAAGTAGCACTACGTAACTTCCTTTAAGATCAGCATTATAATCCTGACTACGAAAAAGGTGACTAGTTCGGAAGTTCACCCAAATGAAAACACAATGAGGATCAGGAAGATGAGAATCTAATAAATACGCTACTTAAGGATTATTTTCCTCATTTACTTTCATTATGCCAAGAATGTTAAGAAAACGTAACACCAACACTGACTTTAGGAAAACAAAGAGATTATGTAACTTAATAGTCATGAAGAAAGAGATTTTGTCAGTGAAGCAAACACTTGACA
Organism: Pteropus vampyrus; assembly: GCF_000151845.1. Classification (NCBI taxonomy): domain Eukaryota; kingdom Metazoa; phylum Chordata; class Mammalia; order Chiroptera; family Pteropodidae; genus Pteropus; species Pteropus vampyrus. The sequence continues at coordinate 5,926,406 of NW_011888804.1, forward strand.
GTAACTCAAGCTGCTTTTTTATGGAATGGAAAAATCAGAAGGAATTCAAACAGGGAAAAGAGTCTACCATAGGTCCCCCGTCCTGCCATTTTGTGGAACTGCTGCCAGGTGAGTGGTCCCTGCACATGCTGGATATTCTCCCAGGTCCTGCCCGTGCGTTTCTTTTGGATGGCATCTTGGAGAAAGGGCTGCAGGGACAACAGCATACGGACCACATCCTGGGAGGAAAGCATGCTGATGTCTAGCACTGGAACAGAAAATAAATGAAAGGGAACAGAGATCATAAAAGTGGATTAGCACTCTCATCTTTCTTGCCATCATTTTGGGCCTCAGCTATAGTCCATGACAAAGACATTATTGGCGGCAGATTCTATTTTTAGTAGATGCTAAAATACTTGACTTACAAGTCAGGAGGAGAGATATTCTTCTAAAATGGAAAAAATAATTTATTATTGGAAATAAAAAAAGGGAAAATAGGGTACTCTATATAAAGAGGTTAACTGTAGAACTGCTTAAAAGAGGAAAGATAGAAAGGTCTGATGTTTTAAAATCATACAAACCCATTTCCAAGTTTGCTCATAAGAGGTGCAAAAGTTTCTTAATTATTACTTTGATTTACAAATATCAATGGTTTAAATATATGAGTGGGAAAAAGGAACTTAAATAGAAGCGTTTTAAGACTTTAAAAAATGCTCTTAATGTAAAATATTTTCACAAAATACAAAATGCATAAAGAGAAAGAACACCTTCCATGCGAGTAGAGGCACACGAAAACACAACAGAATCAACGACAGGACTGAAAGTCATCTGTATAGAGAGGAAGGTAAGGGATTCATGGTTTCAGCACAAATATTCTTCCAGCTATCAGGAGGGGTTCTTAACCTAGAATCTGAAAACTCTCGGAATTGTTATGCAGAACTGTGCATGCATGAACATTATCTGTTTTCACCAGGGGAGAAGGTCCATAATGCTCATCAAATTCGCAAAAAGATCTGAAGAGCTAATTAAGCTGAGGTGATCAGATATGAATCTGCACAGCTGGGTTCCTGAAGACCTTTCCTTACTCTTACTTTTCTAGTGGATTAGGAAAGGGACATGGATAGAAATCTAAGATTTATCTGCCAATGCAATCTGCTTAGCGTTCTTAAGACATTTTTAGGTAAGTCCTTAAATCAAATAGGTTGCAGATTGGTGGCCCACAGTGTTTGCTGTTATTGTTGTTGGGTTTTTTTTTGGGGGGGGGGCGGGTGGTGAAATGAGTCTCTCCAGGAAATTTCATATACAAGTCTGGATTTCTAGCTTCTCTTGAAAAACTGGGAGACCTTGCAACCCTGGGGCTGAGACCCATATTCCTGCATAACCTCCACCTGTTGGAGCCCGGGAGCAGCTGTCCCCTTCAGACAGCTCCCCATGGTCCCTGCTCTGCTGCCTGCCTGAGGCTGAAGCAGTGCGAATCGTCTTTACCTTCAAGCCTGTGCTTCTTTTTTTCTTATAATAAAGAAAACAGTAAAGTACTTCTTGTACCCACGGCTCTATCAAAAGTAGGAAAATGACAAACCAAGAGAACCAGATTAAAAGCAGACATAATTCTTTGTTAATTCTATTCCTGGGCATACAGAACAAAGTGTTGGGAAAGGACGCAATTTATTTAGGGCAATGCTTTTTGCAAATCTGGCTCCCCACAACATTCGTTTACATTATCTGTCTGGTACTTTGAAACGTCTGAATTCGGAACCCATACCACCCCTGCAATAAAATGTGCTATTCTTCATATCCAAAGATGACACTACTGATCTTCCCACACATACTGCTTTTCTGTCTGAAGGCCACTATCTAGGAGAAGGAACCACCTAAGATGATCACCCACATTTCTTTAGGGGAAATACTGCACTTCCTTTAATTCATAAATTCATCCAGGAGACATTAATTAAAGGCCTGATAAGTACAAGGCACTGTGCTTAAAACTAATCAGTTTTAAAAATGAGTATAACTCTTGACCACTTCCTTAGGCATCTCCACTTCCAAGAAGTCTCCCTGCTTGGCCTACTCAGAAAATGCTCGTCATTCCCAACACCACTGATCTTTGTCCTCTGGACGTACTTTTATTATTCCAGACTTCCGACTATATTTAAGAAGCTTATATAACCATCTCCCACACAAGACTGAGAGCTGTTCAGAAGCAGGGTCCATGTTTCATTCACATAATCCCTCCAGCCTGGCTTCTGCTCCCACTGTTTACAGAAGCAGCTCTAAGGTCAAAAGGCATGTTTAATCCTCACCTTAAAAGCTCAGCTGCATCCTAAAGCTTGTTGACCACTCTCTCTTTCCTGAAACTTGGTTACAGGGTAGAATTCCACAAAGCTCTGTCCCAGGCCCTCTTCTCGTTCCATACCTCCCCCTCCTCCTCAGTGACCTTTCCTTCTCCTCTGTGCCTCTGACTTATCTATCTGCCAACCATTCCCTTTCCCCTGAACTCCAGGCCCATGAAGTCCCAAGTGTCTGCCTGACATCTTTAACCTAGATGTCTCAAAAGGGATCTTTAAAACTTTCAAAACTCACTTTGTGAACTTCCTCCTCAGACCTGGTCTTCCTCCAGTACACCTATCTTTGAACAACACCACTGTCTATCCAGGTATACAGGTCACAAACCTGGGTGTCTTCCTTAACATCTTGCTCTCCCTGATCCCCAAGTTCAACCCATTATCAAGTCCTGCAGTAATACATCCTAAACATCTCTTGAACGTTTCCATTTCTTTTCCATTTTCTTTGCTAGGACACTAAGCCACACTGTTGTTTCTTATTTGGTCTCCTACAATACCCTCCTTGTCTCCCCAGATCCACTCCTGCCATTTTCTAATCCACAGCCCACAGTATAATCAGAGTACATTTTTTTCTTTTACTACACAAATTTGATGTCAATGCTTCTTCATAAATCCCATCAATGACCTGTAAGGGCTCTGTGGATGAAGACCTAATCCCCAGCATGTCGCAAAAGGCTCCCGGTAATTGAGACCCTGCTGGCCGCCAAGCCTCTCAGTTTTTTGAAGGCCCCAAGCTCTGTCTAACTCTGGGCCTTCAAACTTGCCGCTCCTTCTGCCCGGGACACAATTCCTTCCTTTCCTCTTTACACAGTTAATCTGGACTCACTGTTGAGATTTCTAATGTTACCACTTCTTCAAGGACCTCTAGCCTAGGGTGGCCCTCTTACTCCATGCTTTCACCATTTATAATGGTTTGTAATAATATCCTTATTTGTGTAATTATTTGATTAATGTCCACTTTCCAGCATAGATTAAAAAGTCCCTGAGGGCAGGCACCTTGCCTCTTATTCACCATTTTATATTATGGGATGCACCACATTATCAATAGTGAATCAATAAGGGAGGGGAATAGTAAGTTGCTGGGCACTCTTAGAGCTCAACTCCAAAAATTATCAATTGGAGCTTTTAGTAATAAAAAAGCCAGGGCATACTCCAGTAACCACAACACAATGTAAAATGTGATGACTGTTACGAGAGAGAGAAGATACTGGGAAACCAGAGGAAGGAGAAAACACTCTGGAACTGGGCGGAAGGCTCTACGGAGGAAGTGTCACGACAATCTGACCTTGCCTGAGTGGACTGAAACACGAAAGAGCGTGCAAGGTACTGGTCTGCATACTCCTGGCCACTCCGGTTACCCGGCAGTCGCAGGTTTCCACTGGGAGCTGCCTCCATGAATTCACGCAGGAGGAAACTTTCACAAAATAATAACTCCTCTCCAAAGGTGTTTCAGCATCAGACATTTCCCCAGTCCTTAAATTTAGGATGACATCGATATAGCTCTCACTTTAGTTGTCTTTTTTTTTTTTTTTTTTAAAAAGACATAAAGTTCAAAATGTTGCCATATAGTGAAGTAAAGAAAGCCTGAGAGTTAGCCCAGGATAACCTTCAAAGCAAGTTTGTCCCCTGAGACACCCACCGTTGCTGTGAGGCCACGCGTGCACGGTGGCGCTTCTCACCAGCGCCTCATCCACCCTTCCACCTGTGGGGTTATCCACGTACTGCCGGCCCTGCTCCAAGGCATTAAAGCATTCCGTCCAGTAATCGTTGTTATCTGCTTGCACCCGGTCGTAACTCCAGCTTACACAGGGAAGAGTTTGGCGGTTGTTAGAGGAAATGTAATCCAGGAAACTGAGTGAAGCAAAAGGTTGAGTGTGTTGATTCTGGAGGAGGAGGAGAAGGCTTATAGGTGGCTCCTGGGGTTTTCTGGCTCCTTCCACCTGAGGAAGGAAGGTGGTCTGACACATCATTAAGCGCCTCTCCGCAGCCTGACCAATATCAGAATTCTTCCCAAAAATATCCAACTCATCTTCCAGGAAGAGTCCCGAATTGTAGCCAAGTTTGCGATTCATAATCGCACTAAACCCACAGGTACAGCGGTACTGGTCCTCATTGGAAGAATCGGGGATGTAAAGCCCGACATCTGCCCCTTTGATGTTCATGTTGCAGGCACAGATGCAACAGCTGTCAAAGTTTCTGTCTTTAAAGATATTCATCACAGAATCGGAGAGAATCAGGGTGACATAGAGACTATGGGCTTCAGGAATTGGCTGCATGGTGGCAGGCTCCACAGAGTTAAGGGGCCGCGTGGTAGAGGGAGTAGAGGCTGGTGACCCCTGATCGGTGCTGTCATATTTAACAGACCCTTGACCACTGGCAGTGCCCCCGCCTCTGGGAGTTCTTGGGGTCCTGGGGGTTCGTGGTGTGGGGACAGAGAAGCGGGGTGTTGCTGGAGATGGCAAAACTCCTGCTCCACTGTTGCTGGCTGGGGCAGCGCTGTTCAGCGTCACCGGTGTGTTCATCTGTGGTGTGTTCAGATAGTCTGGATCTGCTAGGCTCCCGACGCTAGGCACATTACTGCAACGAACAGACAGCACCAAGTGAGAATCAGAGGCCTGTCACGGATGATGGAACACACACATAACCACCCCCAACCTGGCATGTGCCTTTCTTATCATTCATGTGTGCTGTCACTTGGTATACTCAATTTTCTCTTAAAAAAAAAAAAAAAAAAAAAAAAAAAAAAAAGATTCAAAGCAGTCAGTGCAGTATGTGGAAAAGCAAGCAGCAAGGTATGAAGAATAAATCAATATAGCACTTTCTTCTACTCATTCCACTTTTAAGAAATCCTCATCTTAACCTTTTGAAGTAACTTTTATAATTTTCACAAGAAAACATGATGCTGAGTTGAGTCAGTGTAATTTTGAAATACTGTAACTACTAGATGGAACTTTAACACATAAGTTCAAACGCTAAATTAGCTAGCAGACCACAGATGAAATTTCCATCTAATTTGCAATTACATTTTTGTCATTTTTCGAATTGAAAGTCTGCCAGCGTACTTGTTCTCTGAGGCTATAATCTATATGATTCTAAAGTAGTTATAATCAAATGCACATGAAAATTTAACATTTTTCTAACTTTCAAAATGCAGTCCTATCTAGGCTTGCATTTTAATAGTAATGTGTGACCACGAGGGAATTCTATTTTAAGAAACCCATTGGCCAGTACTACATTATAATTAATACAAATATTACATATGCTGCTATGAGGCTTTAGTATTAATTAGATGGTTGCACAGAAGTACACATATTGTATTATAATTTCCAAACCTGCAAGAAATTTCTGCGGGGTGGCAGGCAATTCTAGTTCGCTTATTAATTTTCAATATGCTATGCCTTACCTATAGCACAATTATTTTTAGTTCTCAGAGACTAATCACATTGTGTTATCTATTTTTTCTCATAAGCAGTCACTTCATTTTGGAATAGCTACATAGAAAACAGTATCTGCAACGTTCTGTTGTTTTATTATTGTAGAAAATTTTCTTGACATACATATAAAATAGCATATGAGACTATTCTTTCCAATTTGAAAATATCAAAAGAACACAGATTTGTTTAATACTTAATATCCTTTTGAAATATATTAATAATGTGCTTAAACTAACATTCATCCAATAAACTACATATTCATTCACTTATAATTTGAAATAAGAATGTCATAAAGTAACAGCTCTTCAAATAATTTTCTTGTGATTTTTAAATTAGTTGTGCCTAAACTACCAGCCTGAAAATCCAAATCAGGCACTGTAAAGAAATTTAAAATCCGAGGCACAGGGGCACCTTTGAGGACAGATAAAAAAATGACCCAGAAACCGTGATCAGCAATCGCTGCTATCTCAGAGACCAAAATAATGTGTGTAATAATGATCTTTACTCTAATTGGACTCCTTTCAAATCTTCCTGTTTTACAAAACCCTAAAATTATTATGCAGTTCAGATCAGAAAAGAAACTATGACTACTAACCAAAAACCTAAATAATTAAATTGCTCCCTAGGTAGTAATAAAAATGAACTGAGTACTAACCCTATGCTAGGTGCTGGATATTCAACAGTGAAAAAGAGGAAGTCAGCTCACAGCAAGTATGACACGCATCATGCAAGTGAGTGCTGGTGTGCTAAGTGTGACAGGTGAGGGGTGCCCAGGGTGAGGGGACACCACAGTGGGAGGATTTCTAATCGTCTAGAACTGTGTGTCCAATAAGGTAGCCACTAGCTCCATGTGCTAAATTTAAATTAATTTAAATAAAACGAAAAATCAGCCTTGATCTCAACTAGCCATATGTTCGGTGGTACACAGCTACGACAAGACAGCAATAGATGCTACGTTGGAGTATGCAGATACAAAACATTTCCTTCATCACAGCAAGTTACAGAAACAGTGCCAGTTTAGAATACCAAGAATCTTTGGATGGCAAATATAGATTTAATAGATCTAAATAATAATGTAAATTATTTATTATTTAAACGATCATACAGCAAAAGGTGCATGTCACTTTTTTTGAGGAGCCTGTATGTATAAGAGATTAAACTGGTGAATGGGTTTCGGAAGCTGCTGCACTATTTACGAATGGCGTGCTAACCTCTCCTGTGCTGGCTGCGCCAGCTGTACAGTACCAGTCTATAATTAAATAAGCTAGAACTGGAGCGCAGCAACAGAAAACAAGCTGGGCGCTCACATCCAGCGCGCTTCTGAGTACACTCTTTCAGACTGTTGTGAGTTGTTATTTCCACAGTACTTCCACAACCGTTGTTGCTAAAGCCTTTCAAGAAATTTGTATGGGAAGTAGGACAGCATTATCCCGTTTTAAAGAAAGGAAGACTGAAGTAAAATAGTCATTTAAGGTCATACACAGAATAAACAGAAAAGGCAGGAATCTAGAGTTATACCTTCCCAGGTCTAGCGTTCTTCTATACTACTTCTCCGTCACAGTTTTTCATTTCAACACTGACTTTACATACACAAGCATAAAACCTGTTTATGACATTAAAGTTGCTTTTATCAAGATGGTTTTATATGAGGTCACGAATAAGTACCCCTCAGACTGAATCTGGGCCACAAATTTGTCTTATTGGTTCCTAAAATACAACTCTGAATTAATTTTCAACATTTTTAAAAAAGGAAATTTACATGCAAATCCAGATCTTTGGTCTCTCATATTCCTGCCTGAACAACTTGCCGCAACTGAGTAGCAAGTGTCCCTTTAAATGGGACATATTCTCAACAGTTCATCATAGATCCTGCTTAGGCCTACTGTCCCTCACAGTCCTCACAATGACACTGAGCCTCAATAGTGCCAAGTCTTTTGCTTTATCTAGTCCATTTCATGCCCATATTGCTTACCTGGTCCTGACAGACATTTGAGTTTATGGCCTTTTATTTTATTATGGAAATTTATTTTATTTTATTTATAAATTATTAATCATATAAGAAACTGATTCTACATTGTTGATTTAGAATTATTTTCTAGACAGTATGAAATTTGTCTGAGCTACAATAAACATCTCCTCTTCCTTCTCTCATACCATATCACCATCCTGTTGCTGCTTTCTTCTATGTTGTGGGGTCAGTAACAGAGACATTATCTATTTTAAAGGGCCTTAAGTAAACACATTTAAAATCATCAATTTACATGAAATAAAGTACTCTCTGCCACCACCCCAAAGCATTACCAACTCCAACCCAGTGCCTGATTCTGTGGTAGACGCTACTAGACACTGAATGAGCATAAACACAATTCTCTCTATATACAAATGACCTTAATTTTTCCATGTACAAGAAACTTAGTTTAGCAAATAATGCACATTTCAACTCAAAATGTGCACAAAAACATGAATGGCCAATAAAAGTTTCAAATAATATGCCATTGTCATTGTTTTTAAGAAATATTTCATTGAGATATAAATCACATTAAATATGGCAAATAACTTGATGCAGTCCCTGCACATACTTGTAGCCATCTCTAATGAAAGTGGCTGCAGGCGGCATGGGCAGCTGTTCAATTTTAGGAGGGACTGCCCACGAAGGCCGAAACAGACAGGCATCAGGTATCTTCAGAGGTAGCAGGCATTGGCTCGGCAACATCTTCAGTGGAGCAAACATGGAGGATCCCACAAAAGGTTGAAAAGCTGGAACTCTGTGCACATATGAGAAGTCCTGCAAGAACAAAGTGAGGTTGGTGATAAAACTAGTAAATGACTTATGACATACCACGGTAGTAACAAAAATGATTATAACTCAATATCTTATCCGACCAGTAGAAAAAGCTAATGCCAACATTTTAGATTAATTAAAAGACACTACAACTAATATAGCGAGCAATACAGCTCACGATCCAATTCCGAGGATTCTTAGAAATTTATGTATACATAGCATATAGATAATCTTATTTTAAGAAGAGGTAGTGAATCCACTTGAAAACCACCCTGGCATGGTAAAATCAATATATTGGCAATTACCTTTATTTCCTCTGGCTTGGGACTTCCTAACCCATCTTCCACTTCCATTTTGAATTCAGTGAGTTGTGTTGAAACCATACTGACCATAGGGCTCTCCATCATGCCTAGTGCAGTCGCTGTCTCTGAACTGATTCCGTCTTTATAATTCATCACAGGAGAAAATGCAGGGTGCTGTTCCAAAGAAGGAGGGGTGGGAAACATCCTCTGCAGGTCTGCAACTGCTAAAAAAGAAAAGAGAAAGAAAGAAAAAACAAACCATTTCTTTTAACAGGCAGGACTTATATTAAAAAAAAATCCCCTTTCATAGCCAGGAGCCCTATTTGGCTTCAGAAATAATGCTAATTGAATGGTAATAGCAGTTATACAATAGAATATTAATCATCTCCAAGAAGGCCATCAGCAGAAAATTACCCTTTTCTGGAACTTTATCACCATTCTCTTGATGCTTTATGATTTGGCTCACATTAATTAAGTGAACAAAATCTACATAGCATACTTTTTTCTTCCAACAACTGATTCTCTGAAAAGTCTAAGGAGATGAACTAAGTAGAAGCTGGGAGAAATTAGATGAAGTAACCATTTTATTAAAAGTTGTATCCCTGATTACAAATGTGTATGAAATATTCTAGAATTATATAACAATTGTTATGAAGCAGTTTTTACATGGAAAATCCATCAGGCATCTATATATTAGAGAAAAAAAATAAAAATTGCTTAGAGCTATAATAGTGGTTTATATGCAGTAGGATTACTCAGCTAGTTTGACAAATCCACTGATCTTTGGGAAAATGGTTCCAAATTGATGTTAAAATAAAACTTCATAGTTAGGATTAACAAACATCTCTAGAACCAAAAGACAATTTATTGAGCATGAATTAAGAGGAAAGAAGTATATTTTAAGAAATACTTAGAACAGTGATTCTCAACCCTTTTTTGAAAAAATCATTCTCATATACCTGAGGTTAACTAATCATCATCCATAACAGTGACTCATTAAGGCACTGATCCTTAAAATAGTATATTTAATAAAATGCAAGTTGTGGTTATAAAATTAGGCCACTAGGGGGTGTCCTGTACAGCAAATTCATTTATAAATCTGGAGCCACAAGTTTGAATGAGAGATTTAGAATGGCATCTGATGTCCCAATTTCCAAACACATTACTCTTTCTAGCAACTTCAACACTTAAACAAGCAAAGAGTAGCCACTGAGTAGACTAAGAATAACTTCTAGCTCTGAATCAGAAATTAATAAAGAATAACTGCACCATGCTCTGCGGCCCTGGGTTAGGTCTGAGGCACAACTGCATAAAGCAGCAGCAATGAGCTGGGTTCCACAATGCAGGTGCTCCCAGCACAGCACTGATATGGATGGTCAGGTCATTTCTCTTGGGACCTCAGTTCCTCCATCTAAAAGGACGGCTTGACTAGATGTGTGATTCTCACCAGGCTTTCTTTCTTTCCTTTGTTTATGGGGCAGAGGAAAGCCTCCACCATATGGAAGCAGAAAAAAGGTGACAACCTTTGGACTAGATGATCTTTACCATGTTTCCTAGGTAAACGATTATATAATTCTGAATAATTGGCCCTCTCTTGGCCTCAGGTCCTTATCTTAACACAAGGGAAGGAAGGGGCCGGCAGATAGGGTTTCAAATCCCAACTTTCACTTCCATTAGAGGAACTCCACTTCCATTTATTTTCTATAATACAATTCCATATGAGATTTCATTAGGCAAAAAGGTACCTGCTAAGAAAAAGTGAGTGAGTGAGTGAGTGAGTGAGTGAGTGAAAGAGAGACAGAGACAGAGACAGAGACAGAGACAGAGAGAGAGAGAGAGAGAGAGAGAGAGAGAGAGAGAGAGAGAGAGAAAGAAAGAAAGAAAGAAAGAAAGAAAGAAAGAAAGAAAGAAAGAAAGAAAGAAAGAAAGAAAGAAAGAAAGAAAAAGAAAGAAA
>NW_011888804.1:5937248-5968220 GCF_000151845.1 Pteropus vampyrus
AGAAAGAAAGAAAGAAAGAAAGAAAGAAAGAAAGAAAGAAAGAAAGAAAGAAAGAAAAAGAAAGAAAGAAAGAAAGAGAAAGGAAGAAAGAAAGAAAACTAAAGCCTCCAAGTTAATCTTGAAGGCACCTTCTTGTTATGACCCTTGTTATGACCAAGTATTTTACCCTTAAGGAACGTAACAATTCATAGAACTAGGGATATAATAAAAGCCAAGCCAGGAACTATCAGAGAACCACTGGAGATACTATATAATTGGTAATTGTGAGGTGGAAAAACAACTCTTCAAATGTAGCGGCAACCAGATTAATATGTTTTCTTTAAAACAAAGCTGAAGGTTTTAATACAGTTAGGCTGCGCTTGGAATATACCCATCACCTTTAATCTTTGGTTCCTATTCCTCTCGCAAGCCAAAAAGCAGCTACTAGTCAATTTTCATATACAATTAATTATTAAGTATAATTTTTTAAACTATGAGTCTATTTCATAAAATCTTCAAACTCATATTACATTACAGATAGTAATCACCAAATAGATATTTGGAAAATAAAGAAACCTATATCAATTCTCTTTCAGTTAAAATGATAATGACCTTAAAACATCGACAGCCTTTCTTTCACTTATAAGTATCTTGCTATGGTACAAAACCTTACCAAAAAATTAGTTTATTAGTTTTAAAATTTGCTAAGAAATATAATAAAAACATTTTCCACTTAGGGCCTACTCAACTTCTTCAATGCTACCTAACAGTTATATATCAGTTTTAAAAGCCTTATCCATCTTGACAATTTTTATCAAATGTAAAACACACAAACACACAAAAAGTATAGATAAAATGAGATTCCACCAGCCAGAGATTTTCTTTAGAAAGTGGTCTTCAACATTCTTATTATCAGATATACTTAAGAAAGACTCTTAACCTCTCTGGCTTCAATTTCCTCATCTGGAAAATGAAATAATATCTACCTCATATTTTGTGCAAATGATGTATGCACAAAAATGAACGCTTTGCCATGTACACCTACACATTCGGCAAGTGATGAAGTCAGAAATAATTAATTCTTTTTTGGGAAAGATTGGGAAAAGATAGAAATGCTGTTAAGTTATAGGGAATTTCTGAAGGGGGGGCGGGGGAAGATGACCCTGAAGAAGTTTTGAGATGACAAAAGGAGGACTGAACTCAAAGCAGAGAAGTCAAGAAGAAGCTAGAAACCCAGAGAAACGTCCTGGTTCCCCAAAATAGAAAACCATCGTGGCTCGCCTGTTCAATACTCTCCCTAAAAAACGGCTGCCGTGAGGGTGGGAACGCCTACCAGCGTGGACTGGAGCTGAGGCGCCTTGCCCACAACACCCCACTTTCTTATGTATACTGCCTGCCCTTCAAGATCCATGGCACTTCGCCTGGAAATCACTCAGGACATCAACCACCTCCGACCCTGTACTTCCAAGATTCACGTGCAAGACGGAAGCCCTCCAACAGAAGCACCTTTACCACTTTCTCAGCATTCTCCCGCACCAGAGCACCTAGCAGAGTCCCTTGAAAAACATTAAGCGCTCCTGCAGAATAAATGACGCCAACTCAATGTCCAACTCTTTCATTTTTGCCTCCTCATAGACTCACACTTCAAACTGACATGCTTTCAAAAATGAAAATTCATAAGCAATTGGTTAACGATAAAACCTGTTTTTATTATTATGACACAATACCATCCTAACAGACTTGATGTTAAAACAATACCTAGTTGTTACTGTGTATTGCTTTCTTCTTTACTACAAAAACAAATGAGTAGTTATAGACCTATGCTGTCCCACACAGGATCCACTAGCCACATGTGGCTACGGAGCTCTCATAATGGGGCTATCCAAACTGAGATGTGCTGCATGCTTAAATCATACACCAGATTCCAAACAGTACAAAAAAAAAAGTAAAACATCTCAATGTCTTTTATACTGATTACGTTGTTAAGACGGCAATATTCTGGATACAAGTTAAATAAATTATTAAAATTGATTTCACATGATTTTTAAATGTGACTACTATAAAATTTTAAGGTACTTATGTGGCTCTCATTTGTGGTTCAGCCTATATTTCTATTGGGTGGTTCTGTTCTAGACATTAAATTTTATAATATGTCTGTCTTTCTGCCTCAATGTATAATAAAGCTATTGCAGAGATGAGAACTTCTTGCCATGTTATTTTCATTATTTTCATTGTGATGTCTTGCGAAGAAATATTGTATGTCCACACACACATTATACACACATACTCTGTACACATTAAAACAATCCTCTTGACTCATATATCTGTATTTTCCTGATACTAATACTTTTGCTATATTTCAAATTCATTCATTTTAATACTGTGTATTTTATCATAAAATACACAGTAAAGAGCTTCTTTCTAAAACAATTCCATTTTGAATAAAAATGAAAGAAAGAAGGGAGTACACCATATACGTTACTGGGCAATGCCACCAACTAACAGGGTTTGTAAGTGAATAATCTTGGACAAGTTATCAGACATGTTAACATTTAACACTGCTACATACTACTTAATGTCAAAAAGGGCAGAGGATTAATTGGTTTAATACAAGGGGAAAAAATTCACTCATCTGACTTATTCCATATGTATCAACTTTAATACTGTTTCTCCTCATCTGTGAGTTCTATGTTTGTAAAATTCTGCAGTGCAGAGTAATAAAAAAAGAAAAATGTTTAATTAAAAAAACTACAGCAACTGGCTGGCTATCATTATTCATTTTCATACATGTCATGCTTGAGAAAGCTTTGCATATTTTAAAAAGCTAGGATCCACTAAAGCTGTCAAAATCCAATCTCTGTATACTTCACACTTCTACATTTGAGTAAATCAGCTCTACATTTATAGGTTCATAAAACTTTTTGACTCATCCCTATGACATGGTGGTTTTTCCCCTCAATTTGTTCTCATTACCAGTTGAAGTTAATGAGAAGGTATTAAAGAATGATTTGCAATGGAATTATGTTTCTGCTTCAGAGTATCCGCACAAGCTACCCCGACTTTTTCTCTTGAAGAATAATGTGGTTTCTTAGGGCAAAGAATAACTAGAAAAAAGGAAGTTTCTCTTCTTGTCAGCATACATAATAAAGCTAGTTGACTGCAAAAGGAAACACAAAAACTTCAGTATGAATTGGAAAATGGACCACAGAAAACAACAGTACTCATTATCCTTGTATGAATTAAATTCATGAAAACTGAAACATTTTATATGAGCACTTAATGTAGAATAACGCTCTAAAAAAAATCTGTGCAGCATTTATCCTACTAGGAGAGGGCTACTGAAAAAACAAACCCTAAACATCTTTTTCTGCATTTTAAACCATAAAAGTTAATTCTTAATTTGAAAACAAAGGGAAAAGGAATTTGAATTAAGATGGCCTCTTAGCTGCCTGCCATCTTAGAAATATCAACTTGTACAAGTTCAATTCATAGGCAGTATTCTGTTAAAAAGAAATGAAAAAGTAAGGGAATCTCAGATAAGGCACCACTGAGTATAAGAACATTGTATATAAATTGTAAGTCGGAAACCAAAGTTCCATTTGCTTTTCTTACTTGGTGGGTAAGGAACAGCAGCTCTTCCATCCTTCCCAAGAGGTCGGTCTTCGGTCCCAACCGTAGGCATTTTTGATGAACGCAGTGCAGGTGATACGGCCTACGAACAGAAAAGATGCTTCCTTATATAGTATTCACCAAGTGAACTTCTAGAAATACCAGCAGTGAAACAAGGGAGATGATTACAGCTTATCAAGTACGAGAACCTAAGTGACTGAGTTTTCTTTGCATGGATCTGGTGAGGGCAGATTGTGCCATCAAAGCACAGCTCGCAGACCTTAAGCAAATCTCCACTCCCGAGTCATTACTGAAGTCGGTTCAGAGACACAATTACATTACGGTGGTGCCTCCAAGTGGTAATTGGCTATCAGTCTGGTTTTCCTTCTGTTTGGCAGAAGGCAGCTAAAGATGACCTCAAGCCTCCCAAACTATTATTCTTCTATTTTCACAACAAAAAAAACCATATATCGTCTGCTCCTATTTCCACAGTTACTGTTCATCTCCATAAAACATATTCCTCTCATAAATTTAGTTAATTTTACAGAGAAGGTTTGGCTTTAATTTGTTATTCAAAACAAATTAAGCCTCTTAATAGGAAAGATTAAGAACTCAAATTAATTGGTGGCAAGATAATTCAAATCAAAGCAAAACAAAAGATTCTCACAAAAAGCAGGCCTTTTATTTATGTATACTTATTTAACATCATAGAGTTGAAGCGCAAAATTAAATTCAAAGACATTTGAAGATGAAAACTTGAACAAGAGCCTCCCAACTCCAGGTATTAGTAAAGCGAATTAGCAAAAATGATTCTAAGGTAAACTGTTCCCGTGATTAAATGCCAGGGTAAAGTAGAAACAATCATTTCTGAGAAATAAAACTTAGATTAAAAATGTCCAGCTCCCCTTTGTATATTAATATAACTAAGAATAAATTCAAGAAACAAAGTAAACGTTTCTTCATTTAGTCCAAGAGTATTCATAATCTATACAGAGGGTAAGTACAGTGACTCAGAGCAGAAACAACCATCGCCAGGTATGATGGCTGTGAACAGTACCGGGCTACTCCACACTGCTTGCTTTTTTTCTTTTCTTACTTCTCCCTTTCTACTACTTTTTGATTCCTCTTCTTTTCATGCTTTGTTCCCACCATCGCCACCAAACCTAACCCCAAGGATCATGAAAACCAATTCTAGGTAATGCTCGGCTTTAGAGAGATCTTCAAGTTCAAAAAGGATTTCCCAAGCCTGGATCACCAATAAGGAAAAGTGTCATTTCTTCTACCAAAGTTTGCCACTGTGCCATGTCCCTTTCCTTCATGCAGCCACTGCCTGAATTCAGGTTCTCGTGCTTCAATTCAACGAAAAGTACCAAGTACTACTCCTGCTTTCTGCGCATCAGACTGATGAAAAACAGCACTCACTCCTACCTGGTTAGTTCCATACCCAGCAGCCTTCAGAGAAACACATTATGGGTAGAGTTCAAAGTCCATAGTACTAAGCCAAAAACCTTCCTCCCTCTATCCTCTTTACCCACCATTCAGAAAACAGACCAATGGAATGGTCTATTCATTATCCTCCCCCCGCCCCCCCAGCCCAACTTAATCAAGGCTCATGCCAGGCTCAAACTAATGCCCCTTCCCTGCCTCTCACTAACCCAGCGTCTTCACATTTCAAGTCATAGGCATTCTTCAAGGCCATTATGATCTCATCATCGTCTAAGTACTTACAAAAAATGGTGTAAAATATCTGTTAATCAAATACATTTTATTTTAAAGTGAGAAAGGGTTTTAGAAATCTGATTCCTACTTAACCTTCAAACTTAAGTTAAACACTGCTCTCCTGTCACTTGGTACTTGAACACCCAGCATCTCTAGATACGAGTTAATTACTACCCTCACAGCAATTAATATATTTATTTATATGCTGTTTCTCTCAGAGTCTGTGGTGTTTCAAGTATAAAAGTGGTAATTTAATAATATTTGTAACCTCGAGTACGTGTCACAAAGGATCTGATCATCAAATGATTAACATATATGTAAAATGGATGAATGGGAAGGAAGATAAATACATAATTGAAAGAAAAATAAGCTAATTGATTTTCTTGAAGAGAGGGCCTATCTTACGCATCTCTAAATAACAGGCACTTCTACTTGCCCAAAGGTACAACACTGGTTAGGAGAACAAGGACACGAATTTCCTGATTCAGTTCAGCTGTTCACCAAAGAATTACAATTCTCATCTGTCACTTTCATCATATGATGCGTTGTGGTATTTAACTTCTATGTTCATAAATTCTATTTCCCTATTATAATGACATAATCCTAAAAAGTACAGATCACACTTGTTTATCTCTCAAAATGTAGACTGACCTCTGACTTCTTAGATGAATTAAAAAGTTATGTGGGCATAATTTTTTTTTTCATCTGAGCTAAAGGGACTACATAATACATTTCTGTTAGTCTCATGATATTTGAAGGATTTAAAATAACTGTGAAAGATTTTAATCATTTGCACCAGGAATAACTAATGGAAAAAAGCCATCAACAAACAAAACCCAAGGAATGTTAGAGACTACACATGTAACTTTTAGAAGACTTTCAAAGTATACAAACACTTCCAAAAAACATTCAGAACCCGAAATAAAAGCCCCTGAGTTCAGCAGACTGACACAGAGACACATATCCTCCCATTTAGGAAAATTTTTGTTTGCGTAGCTATGGCAGACTCACCCCAAGTTCATCATCATCAGAATTATCAAAGATGTTGTCTAAGTCATGCAGGGAAGGTGCCAAATCTGTCACCTGCGTAAGGCTACTGGAGCCAGCTCTGCCAGCAGCATTATCCTGCCGGACATCTGTGGGAAAGGAGACAAAAGACAGAATGAGCAACTTCACTAAGGGAGAAGGAGTGAGGAGAGGACACGGATCTCAATGGGCAACACCTGCCTGTGAATTTTTTCCCTAGGTTTTCAGTTAAATTTAGAGACAATTATTTCCAAATATGTTTATCAGTTTTGAAAGGAACTGAAAAACAAGCTATGAAAAATATATTAAAGATGAGATCAAATTATTGCTATTACAATAAGAAAATGATTTTAAATTGAGAAGCATCTCCCTCGCATTTTATTTTAGCAACAATCCAAGTGAGGCAAATAATCGTTGTACACACCTGTTTTAGTAGCAGAACTGAAAATAGACATGGCATTTTTCCCATCAGGCACCGGCGTGGAATGACCTGGTGTAGTGACATCCTTGGTACCAAATCCATCCTCTGACTGTGTAATAAATTCAGCCAAACAAAACACATGAACACCAACCCAAAGTGTGGAATATGAGGGAGAACACAAAGAATTAGAGGGCAGAATGGAGCTTGTTATGAGCACAAGTATGATAAACCATGGTCTATGCAACCAAAGGAAATAAAAGATATGTCCTTTTCCCTGAATTTAAACAGAACCAAAAACTCCCACATTTTCCCCTCAATCCTATGGAGTATTCTGATTCAACAGGGGTATTATGTCTAAATGGTGCTGGTGGCATTTGATTACAGACCTGCCATGGTATTCAATGCTGCCTTTAATAACATTTTGGATGCTGGGTTATGGTTCAAGCTTTCTGGATCTAGATAGATCTCTAAAAAGTAATCTAAGAAGCATTCTCAGGAACTATACTGGCCTCTTTTAATTGTCTTATTTCCTCTTTGCTCAAGAATACCTCTTTAAATGGCCAAGTATTTTAGAATGTCTTAAAATTTGAGGATAGACAGCAGATACCCCTAGCCCTCATTTTTGTGACAATGAAACCAGTAAAATCAACACTGACACCATCTAAGAGAGAGTGCTGTTGATGTTAACTCAAGAGAGATGTATACATAAAGCGCTCAGCACGGTAAATACAGTAAGCGCTCGATAAACAGTAAATATTGTTATCAACATTTTTGGTATTTTGTAATCATAATTAAAAAGAAATAAGCAGGGAGCATAGGCCAACAAGAATTAGCATATGAGAGGAAACATGCACTGTACAAGCTATAGCCTGGAAAATGAGGCTTCATTTATGTTCGGCTGACTTTTAAACAAAGGTGAGCCATGACATAAAAAGGAACAATACGCCATTCAATACAATAGTACCAAGAGCATGAATATGGGGACAGAGCAATCAGGCAAGACTATCTCAAACATTCTGCCTCAGAAGTTTTCCCACATGTGTTGTTCTGACATAGATCAAAACCCATACCATGCTGGACTCTATGTTAAATGGTACCTTATTCTTTTTCAGGGAATCTTTTTCTGTCCCTTGTTTGCATTTCTTGTTTGCTGTAAAGATGTATTTTATGTCACCATCCTCAAAGGTATATGGATCATTGACTTCTCCCAAACTGTCTCCAGGTTGTTGTGATAGAGGCAATGGGTCAAGGAAGTGGAGTGGCTGCATCTGTGGCTGTTTGTCATGCCAGATTTTAAACCGTTTATTAGGTTGTGCTAAGAGTCTAAAAGGGAAAATAAATGACCAGTTAGGCAAGATAAAGTAAAAAGGTGGATGTTTAAAAAAAAGCAGCATTTATGATTTAAATCATTTGTAAAGCTTAAACTAAACTTAAAATTTATTCATTGACACAGTGAATGTATTTGAGAGATTATATTTACAATTAAATAAAACTTAGTAGGCTTTGTGAGAAATACATGTTTTTGTTTCTGATTCCATAGATTCTACTTAAGAGCACAGATGGGCTCCGAGGACAGACTGCCAAGGTTCCATTTCTATCTGTGTCATTTACTAACTGCATGACCCTAGTTTCTTAGCTATGAAGTTAAGGTATTAATATGGTTTTGGTGAAGATTAAGTGAGATAATCTGTGTAAACTGTTAAGAACAATAGGTAGCGTGAAAGCACTACAAATATTAAGTATTATTACTAGACACATGATACGTACCTAAATGCATACAAAGCCTTCCTTAAAAGTATCAAGAAACAAAGAAGGTACTGACCACAATATGGAAAGTCTCATAAAGCCATATTCTTTGATTAACAAACGGCAGGCCAAAAATAAAGCAAAACTAGTATACTAAATGCCACAATGAGACCTTTATATGCCAGCATGTTTAAATAATGACATGTGTGTTAAACCTCATAACAACAAAGCATTTGACTTTTAAACATTTTCCAAATGCAGAATCTAGAATGGTGAAGAAAAGCGTCTTTCATTCTGGATCTGAAGGTTTAACAGGGTAAGCTGAGGAGGAAAGCCCCTGATTCATGGGAGCCTACGGCCTTGGCCTTTGGGGTCAGCAGGTGGCTGGCGCAGAGTCGCCTTACCTTTGCAATGCGGTGCTCTCTGAGTTTACCTCCATTTTGTCATCACACTTCTCACCCTGGAGCTCTGGAGGCCGGAACTCAGCATCATCAATGCGCGGGAGACAAAAACTATGCCACCACTTATCTGATGACTCCAGGTTCGAGGGCCTAATCCCACAATATAAGGCTGTCTCGCTGACCTCTGCCATCAGAGGCAGTCTTTGGCCTACGAGGACAGTTCTGTCATCGAGAGTAGACAACTGCTGGAGGTCTAGCCCATTTCCATAGAGGGCTGGATTCACAGGGACAGATGGTGGATCCAAACTCTCCGTTTCCTGACCTCGTGGCTGAGGGCTGAGTGTTGGTGGCAGAGGGGAAATAGGGGAATGAGGTGAATCCATAGGATTCAGATTCATTTGCTTGCTTGTATTTCTGGAAGGCACGGCCATTTGCTTATCATACTTCCTACTGCTAGACACCTCTAGGGAGGAGTCTATCCCTGCCAACCCTAGCTTCTGTCCTGGTGTATCTTGTTCCATGCATAACTCTTCGGCCACAGAGGGCCTATGGTGAAATGGTATCAAGGGTCTCTTTTGCAACTTGTCTCCCTTTTCCTGTCTTTCTGCTGTTTTGTGCTTAGAAGAAGCAGGCGGCGGTAAAGATGAAGATGATGATGGTCCTGCACTGAACCCTGGTTGAGATATTGTGGGAGGTCGATTGGGTCCTACAGCACGTTTTAAAAGTTTATGCCTGAAATGAGAATTAAAATGAAGTCGTCAAATACACAGATGATAATAACTGCATTATCATAACGTTACAAAAGAGATGCATCTGACAAGGTTATGCCTTTTTAAGTACTCATTAGATACACTAATACATAGACAAGGACTCTAGGTATTAATTATATTTTTAATGACTAAAAACTGCAAAACAGTCTTATGGAAAGTGAAGAATCAATCCCATTCAAGTTAAGAAGATAAGAGATAAACTTAAGAAACATAAACTCATACCCTGCTAACCCCGACAAAATTACTGATTTGAAAAATCCCTAAATCTTTCATATTTGCTGAGGGCCTCAGATAATCTATTCATACTGCATCTTAAAACCAAGAGTTTTAATGCGATCATCTGCCAAGAAACAAGCAAGAAAGCTTCCAGTTTCTATTTCACAACACTTTACTAACACCAGTGTAAAATGGTTTATAATGGCCTGTAGTGTTGTAAATCAGGAATAAAATAATCGCAACTCTCCCCCTAAATGTGAGACTAAGATAACGAGGGGAATCCCAAGACCACTTAATAGCAGGACTATATTAGAAACCTTATATGCTACTATGATTTAAGAAAGAAGGGTACAAGACAACTTTGGATCTTACAGACACATTAAAATGAGACTGAAGGAAAAAGTGGCAAGTGAATAAACATCCAAATGCATCTGAACTATCTAGGCAGGAACAGCGAGTCTGCTCACACGCTGACACACTTTTTGGCAAGAACAGGTGTGAGAAGCTGCTCTGGAAGAGTCCTAGAGATGCCAAAGTTCAACCCGAGCAACCAAGTCAGATGGCAGGTCGGCCAGTTCCTCCCATTACACAAATCACTCCCAGGGAAAAACGTGAGCTCACCAGTAACCCTCAGAGGCCACTAGGGTGGCATTAAATTACTGCTGCATTGCACTAAATGATGCCCTGGTGGGCAGTAAAATGGATTTGTGTGGCATAATGGGATGGTTTAGTGGGACAGCAGGATGGCCACCCTGCCCCGTAAGGCCATTTAACAGGTTATCTACTACAGGATTACCAAACCCATTGTGGAATGGGTTTGGTAATCCTGTAGTAGATAACCTGAAAACACTCTTGCTAAAGTCTATGCTATACTAAAAAAAATAAATTCTGACTCTGAAGAAGGTTGTCTAAAGCTACTGTCAACAAGCCAAAAACTGTGCTTTAAATCCCCAGGGCACAGGATCACAGTAACAGATGAATGTCTCATCTGAATGTATCTCAATGTCATCTTCTAAGGGTGCTTACTTTAAAACCTGAGCTCTAAAAGTCTTTTACATAAAATTTTTTGACTTGGATTTTCTCAGAAAGCATTTAACCATACCCAGTCCTTTGATAGATATTTTATAGTAGCCTCTTCAAAGTAAGGGCTTTTAGCAAAGTGGATAATCTTATAAAGTCATTTTTTTCCCATTGTATTTAATGACTCAGCTACATTATGAAATGGTCAGAATTAGGCATACATCAGTAAGTAACAAATGAGTATTGCGAATTTCTGAACAGGAAAGGGACCTTGCTGAAGCAGGCAGTGGGAAGAGCAGGCTCAGAAGGCTAACTATATGGGTGGTCTGGTAGCGAGAAGGATCAGAGACAGGGCCAAATAAAGATAGAGCTGAAATACATTGTGGCTAAAAGAATAAGGAACGTAGAATGGTTATAATAGACAGTTCAAAAAAAGTCATTTAAAATGCAATGATAAAACTGACCTAGAAATAAATGATAAATTTCCCTTCTCTGGGCTGAGAAGGGAAATTTGTGATACAAATGGCCACAGTAGGGTACCTGATTTGGGAGGAAACAGACATGTCTAAATTAAGAATATTTCTTAAAGGCACCCCCAAAATACAAGACCAGAATACATGTGAGAAGTCAGGTCTATAGATCAATATTTATACTGATGGAAGTCAATGCAATGGAATGCAAGAAAGATCTGAAGGTATTTGAATTTAGTGAGGAAATATAGCAATAACCCCAGAAGACAAAAGAAAAAGTGTTATTTATTTACACTTCAGGTAAAAATAATTCAAGGTATCAAATAATAATGTGATAGAAGTCAGTAAAAGAGTTATTTTTAAAAAGTGGAAGAAACCTAGATTAAGGAAAAAAGCAGGGCAAATAAGATGTAGGAACAAGTGAAGTTAAATACACTAAAAATTATATCCTACGTACTTTCTAAAGGTGGACTATATCTTGGCGATGAGCTGTTTAAAAACAAAAGTTAAGAGGAAAATACTTTTTGTTGCACAATTTACAATGTGCGGCAAAAGGTATTTAAGTGGTATTCTATACCTATCCTGAGACGAGAGGTTCTCACATGCTCAGAGAGAGGTCCCTTAATGAGCAAATAACTTCTTCAAAAACCACCTCCTTGAAAAATCAATCATGAGTTTCATTAAGCTGATACTTATAGCATCTCTCAAGAAAAAGCTGACTACCAAGGCAGAGCCTGATAAAAAGAGGATCAACTTAAGGGGCAGGGGAAGACAGGAAGAAAGTGTCAAAATTGTTGCATAAGTGTGCACATATATACACACGAGTCTGCAT
Source organism: Pteropus vampyrus (assembly GCF_000151845.1). Taxonomy (NCBI): domain Eukaryota; kingdom Metazoa; phylum Chordata; class Mammalia; order Chiroptera; family Pteropodidae; genus Pteropus; species Pteropus vampyrus. The sequence continues at coordinate 5,949,458 of NW_011888804.1, forward strand.
ATATCCTCGGGGGGCATACTGACTACCTTCCCCAAAGCCAATTCATTTGTGCCACATTAAGAACCCCGATCTAAACTATGGAAATAAATGGCCATCTCTTAAACGTACTTATCTCAACTGATCTTTTTTTATAAGTATTGAACAGTATAAAATGTGAAAATACATACTTGGGAAGCAAAGCTACTCTAAATTCCTCATTATGTGAATAATCATCAACACTGGTTCTAACAGTCAACTGAGCTGGGAAAGTTAAGGCTGACATACACTTAAGATATATATAAGAACCCTAGTGAAAACCTATAACAATAAAATTCTTTCCTACTACAAGGAAATATCCATGAGGAGTGCAAAAATTTGCTATAGAAAACAATTTGGGGTTCTATTCAAATATCTAAATGAACGAGCAAGAATCTTACCTTTTGGCAAGTATTGTTACAAATATCTGCTTCATTCATCAAAAAACACCAACATCACCACCAAAACAAATTATCTGTGGAAGGTCTATTTAATCCAAATTCTATTAACTCAAGCCAGTTTGTTTAATATTAATCTCTACTTTAAAATTAAGAGTAATTAAATACTCATTCAAAGGGCAAGGGACTGTCTTGTCAAATTGATGGCTTTAGTTTTGACTCAGCTACCTTGAAGAAATTCATAGGAGCAAACTGATAACAGGGCCAGTTGTCTAAAAAGGTTCTCTTCTGAGTCCTAACAATGAACTGTATCATCTGCATAGAAGAAAAGATCGATCGTTTTCTTCTCTACTGGAGGAGGAAGAGGATTTAAAAACAAAACAGGTAAGAAGGGTTCTGAGAGGCCAGGAGACAGCCAACAACAACGTGCCACCATTCCATCTGAAGACCACTGTGCCTTTTCCACTACCTACCGAGAGCAGGAACAATTGACTCTTTGGGTTGGATCCACAAAATCCCAAGTAGCAGGATTGTTAGCAGGCTCTTCTTCAAGAGTTGGAGTTGACATTTGGCTCCTCCTAAAAAGGGTTAAAAATGTGATTTGTGTAAATATGAGATAATATTCACACCTCTGGGGAAAAATGTTGAAAAGAAGTCACTGTATTTTACATAGTAATAGTATCCTGCTGCTAGACAGTTGTGGGCAGGGGAGGTGGGAAGACAACACAAGGGAGGGAGGGAGGAAGGGAGGGAGGGAGGAAGGAAGGGAGGGAGGGAGGGAGGGAGGAAGGGAGGAAGGAAGGGAGGAAGGAAGGAAGGAAGGAATACACATACACACACACGCACACCTGCTACCACTTGTTCTCTGCACTAGAAGCAGGATCAGAAGGAGGATCCAGAATATTTCTATTTAAGTTTAATGCACAATTTAATATGGGTAGTACACTTAGCAATTAAAACACTATCTAGCACTATCAAATGTTGCTTTAAAATAAGTCACTTCAATTTTGTAGAAATAACTTCAATTTTTAAAAATTATCTTTTTTATAGCATTTGTGAACAGACTTCTTAAATCGCTCTTAAAACTCCTGTATTTACCAGCATTTAAGAGCAGCGCTCAACACTTGTAATGTAAACCAAAAGACAAGAAACAAAAATATCTCCTATATATCACTGATAATTGGTAGCAAAAAGATGTTTATTAATACACAGTGAAAAGATGTTTATTACTACACAGAACACTGGACAATAGTTTTGTGTTACTGATTTTGCTAATGCTGACTCTACAAAGTGTTTCAATGATGGCTGCACAAGGAATTCTCCTTCTCTCTACCGTCCCTGACACTCTGGGTGTCTTGCTTCTCAGTTCTGTGCTGCTGACAGAGGAGCTACGGTCCGTTAAGAGTTGGTAAAGATGAAAGGTTAGTGGTGGTAAAAATCAAAAATGGTAAATGAGAGGAAAAGAAAATGTTAACTTGGAAATTGTCCGAGCATTGCAGATAGAAAGGAAAATATCTGTACCACTTATTCTAAAGGAAAGGATTATTTTTAAGTGACTAGAGATACCTTTTTAATTATAGAATGACATATTTTCCATTGCAATGATTTTAATTTTCTCTACTACATATTCTTCAGCAGTCTATCCTAGAACCAATTCACTGAGAAATAGATATATGTATAGTATGAATTTGCCAAATGCTAGGTCCAAAAGACAGGTTTTTAAATACGTATATAAAACTTTGAATAGCAGTCATAAGAGCCATTTATTTGACTTCTAAATAAGTGAGTTCTTAGCAGTTATTGGCAAGAATGTCCAGATTTATTCTGTTCCAGAAAATCAAGACTAATTTGTTTATTTGCATCAGTCAAGAAAGTGGACATTTCAGTCATATAAAAACAGATAGGAAAATATGCTGAATGTGTTTACGTAAATCTTAAAAAGTGAATGCTTATGTAATCTTGATTATTGAATACTTTTTTGTCATTATTATCCACATTAAAATAATCACCAGTAGTCTCCTCTTCCTCTTTTCTAAAAATATGCTAAGGAGAGGAGAAAGAGAGGACAGAAAAGGAAGAAGAGAAGAAAAGGAAGGAAGGAAAAAAAGAAAGGAAGGAAAGGTGGGTAGAGACTGAAGAAAAGAATATAGTTCTCCTAAATCAACAAAGAGACGCACAGCAACTGGTAATCAATTCAGTTTAGAAATGTATGTCAATTAAAACAAGGCCAATGTACTATACAAAACATGACAAAGAAGGTCACTTCCCTTTGTAAATAGGAAACATTCATAAATTGGTATACAAAGGAAAACCAAACCCACTGATTACTGTCCTGAGCCTTCATGCTAAAAAATGTCAGATGAACACAAGGCTAATAATACTGAGGTGATCAGAAACTTCAAAATTTCCCGAATAAATAAATCAAGTAAAGTCAACACCCTTATTTTAACATATTTGTTTTGAATTTTACACTACTGTACAAAAAGATGAAATGTCAATCCAATGACCCCTCAGGTTTGGTCACACTGTAGTGCAATGTGACTGACCCTCTTCATGTAGTAATCAAAGAAAATGGTTACTAAACTATGATTTAGAAGTAATGCAATAAACATACTTGGACTGGGTTCTGTTGAGGATGCATTCCTTCCAGACTCGATGGACCATATGATTGTGGAGTTTTGGAGGAATCTTCCCCGATCTCTTTGGACTGTGCATAGTTATCATTCCCCCGTCTTGGGAACCTACATGACTGACAGCACTCTGAGTACCTCCACTCTCACCTGGAAAAGAAAAACAATACGGAATGTCATTTTTCTGAAAAGTTCTTCTATTGAGTGGACTGCTGGCTTATTTAACATAAACATTTTAATCGCTGAAATTCATATTCATGTAGATTTGCCCCTAACCCCAGCAGTAACACTATCTGTAGTTATGAGTATAATTTGTGTCGGGATAGCCTTTTTTTCTGGTACTTTGCATGATCTCTTGTGTTCTCCCTAAAATAGTTCATTACATCAATACTCGCCCAGTCACACTCCCTTCAAGGGCATACCCATACAGACGCATTCCTACTCCATGGGTAGCGGAGATAATTTATATGGAAGGGTTCATATATCATAATATCAAAGATAGAAACATTCATGGATTGTTTTGAATGTTTAAATCCCAAAGCAATAAATACATTTTGAGGCAAAACAAAACAGTAGAGGGAGCTTTATGCTTGTTTAACTAAATGGTTATGTAACAACTGCACACAGTATCCTGGGTAGGAGAAAAAACTTAATGGCACAAAGCTTTTAACAAGGTCAAATTTCAAATTTGTGTGTGGAACTGTTTGTCCTTATGCCTGACACTATTTATGAAAGCTTAATACTAAACACTGAAAGAGCTTGTCTCGACATTTTATATCAGAGGATTAAAATATTCACCAGTTTCTCTCTAATAACTCCACATTGTTTTCCCAACTATAGTTGGCATGTAATGCATTTCTTTCTATTATGTTCATTACGATTGCTGATAATACTGGTTATTGGTTATATTATGAATACTTTACTACTTCTATCTTGTACAAAACAAATACTGAAGTCAATTTCCAGTATTATATTTCAATTTCTTTCATCTATTTGATTTCATAAATATACTGTATGTTTTATTCTGAACAGAACTATGATGGAAAACATCTTGACTGAAATAATCAATTTTAAGCACTCTAGATACTCCAGTCTCGTATGAAAAAGAAAGAAGCAACCTTATATCACAAATATTCTTGGTAGCAGTGCAACACAACCATTAGGAGATGAATAGTTAGGATCAGCTCTAGTTTTTAAAAAAATAAAGGAAAAAAACAACTCCAAATGCTTACGTTCTAAGGAACCGAAGATTTTTTGTTCTCCAGAAAAGTACTGTTTATTACAAATAAGATAAATTAAAGGAGGCAAGAAATCTGGCCTTTTATTGCTACCCTTTACCATAAAAAAGTTCCCTGACCTAGTTCATGGTGCAAAATAATTCAGTTTTACAATGGATTTTCAAATGCCTATTCTAAAATTGGGCAAAGTAAAGAAATGAACAGAAGTAGATAACATAGCCCTTTGCCCCCAAACACCCTACAATATAGCTAAAGAGATCACATGCCCATGTATTAAAAGGAATAATTTATGACCAAAAAGAAGAGGGGTAAGGAAAAAAAGCCACAGATTAAAGTTGGGTTAATGTTTTTCAGTAGCTTTTAATGTGGGTTTATCTTATGTGGAATTAAACAAGCCTTGCACTCCATGCTGTTAAAAGCATGTTGAACACTGTTTCTTAGAATTGTCTCCATAAAGAGAAAAGCCAAGTGAGGCATGAGTGATGTGACTGGAACAAGTGCTACTCTAGGAGACCCTTGGCCACTTTAGGATGCAAAATAACCCACGTTGTCCTATACCTAGGAACACATGGCAACGCTCAATGTTAGTCAACTGCAGAATGGCGAGGCTGAGCAGGATTCTGATGGGGCATTAATTCAATATATCATGATGTGAAAATCTAGACAAATTCGTTTTACAACAAAGATTCCAGGAGGTTTTATTTATTTTTTTGCTTGCTTGTTTGTTTCCAGGAGAGAGGAAGCGTCAGGGGATTTATTTACCCAGAGCCTACCACAATGACATACACAGAGATAGAGGGAAAGGAATTGGAATATCTATAGTTATGAAGTCCACACTGAAATTCACCATAAACAAAACCTCTTGGTTCTGAGTTATGAAATTCAGAGTTCTGAACTGATCAATCAAAGGTCAAGGCATCATGCACACAGCAGTCCTTCAATTCTAAGTTGAATACAAATTTCACTAAGTATCAGGCAAAAGAAACACACACAAAAAACTGAAGACAACTTACATAGTACAATTGTTAAAAATCCAAACGTCTATGTAAAATGTGATTAAAACTTTTCAAAATACTGATAATTCTAGTCATTAATGTATCTTCTCTATGATGATTATTATAAAAACTGTAAAGTAGTTTTTCTTTTCCAAAGTAGTTTTTTTAAAAAATTGCTTGAGCAAATCCATTCACAAGGAATCATCCAAATCTCTGTTCTGCCATATTAGAGCTGGATGTACATGTTTTCATCATCTTAGCAACTACGTAACTTAAAAACAGAGGCTACATGTTGTCCATTTCTGTCTCCCACACAATATCTGATAATTCTTTCCAGATAACATAATAATGTGTGCTAAGACTGGAGTTTTGAGGACTGCTTTAAATTTTTTACACTACCATTACATAATGCTTTATTGTTCACACAACACTGTCAGGTACATTATCTAATATGTATAATAATCCTGTAAAGTATGTAGTATTTAACAAAGAAGGAAACTGAGGTTCAGAACAAGTATGAGAATTAAATAAGGTCATTCACCTACTAAAAGCTATAGACAGGTTTTAAAATTAGGTAGGTTCAATCACAAGGTCTTTTAAAATTAGGTGTGTTCAATCACAAGGTCTTATACTTTTCTTAATATATTGTTTAATCATGAATATTTACTGAATGTCCACTATGTGCCAAGCACTATGCTAGAAACTTTAAAACATTGTCCTATCTAATCCTCATGAAAATCACCATGTACGTGTGTATCATGCTTGAGGGTCCATTTTCAAATGTTAGGCGCCAAGACTTTATTTACTCTGACATCCCTGCCAACATGGCCCACATTAAATGCCTATAAATAATCTCATTTCAGCTCAAGCATGATGAATATCCTTTCCTTAGTTACTAGCTTTCCAATGAAAACAAAGTCAATTACAACAAAATGTAATGTAAGAAATGTACTATTCAACAAAGAAGGCAAAATTCTCCCAATTTAAACAATTTTCGAATTTTTCCACGAAGGGAAACTGTCAACTTTTCACATGTAAAAACATTTATCATTAATGTAGAGAGATACTGATAGGACAAAGCATTTACTTAGAGCTCCTGGGAGCTAATCTAACTTTATATATAATAGGAACCAACTATCCAAGACTTGTCCCTGCTGGCAACAGTCAACTGAGCAAAGGCTTCAGCCATTCTCTAATTCAGTGTTTTCCATTTGTTCAAAATAAAAAAGCAGCCTACATCTTGTCTCCTGACCACATGTATGGGCACATGCCCACATGTGTATAAAGGGGGGTTAATGTGTGTAGAACATAAGAGAAAAAACTAAATTGTTTAAGTTTTTCCTTCTCCATTTTGTAAAATGCCCATGTTACTCCACCTCCATCTCTTCCACCAGGAATTTCTCAGTGTGAGTTTTCTTACCTGTTCCATGGCGAGGGAACTACATGATTTTCTGGGATATCCTCTTCCCAGGACATTCCTGGATTGTACTCACCTATGACAGCCTGCTCTGGAGAGGTGGGAGGGGTGAGAGGCATCCCACAGTTACTTGGGTCCTTTGCACTACCAAGTCCTTGCTGCCCAACTGTAATGTGGCCGCCAGCACCGACAACACTCTGAGGAACTGGGATGTCATTCTGAGAGATCAAAACGAAAGCTGAAGGATAAACCATCCGAACGCCACCTGGAAGGAGAGAGCAAGGAGGAAAAGTTTACACTAGACTGCCAACTCTATTATTCCCACGGTCAGAGTCAAAGCTCACTGGTGACAGTGAGGTGCTCATTAGGAACTCCACCAAGTGATACGTTTCATTCTCTCCTAAGTTAATAGCTGTTTAAACATGTGTTCTAACATTATAATAGCATTTGAAATACAGGGACCATTGGCGCTTCAGGCAAGATAACTATTCAGCAGATACCACTGTGTCAAGAGAATTTTAAAAAATGAGAAAATTATGGAGATTATTTTTGATGAATCTGAGTGATTATCTTTTTAAATTAAGGAAGATGAAGAAGAGAGAATAAAGTTCTTCAGGCGAAATACTTTCTCTTACCAACGATTACTTCTACTGCCACGGGGAAATCATCGTCATATCCCAGCTCCTCTTCTTTCAATTCTTCTTTCTTTTTCAGCACCATTGGGTAGAAATACTGCCATTCCTCGATCAACTTACGAGTGGCTGGGTCTGACATCTTGTATGCTTGGCCTGTTAGTGTGCCATTTAATCCATAAGGACTTACCAGTACTAAGGCAGGGAGGAGAAACATTATGTTACATATCAGAGTAATAATTCATATGTGGTAGCATATGTGATAATTTAAGGTCAAAGCATAGCATCACTTAATGTTTAGTGCTCTTTATTTCCTAACTCCTTTTAAAATGTGATTTTTTAGAAGTTTCTCATTTTAATACTAATTTATATGCCTCTCAACTCACATCAGTTTTTGAAGGAAGTAAAATGGGGGAGACAGCTATGTCAACACAAAGTATATTAACTATCTATATATTAAAGCATATACCCATCTGTTTGATAATAGCTTATACCATGTAAACACCAAATCTTTGGTAACAGAACTGTTCCATACATACAACCCCTAAACCTGCCTAGAATTTGAATACTCTCCCTGTAGTTTCTGATACTTCTTAAAATCTGTGGTAATTAAAAAGTAATGTAGAAATAAAACTTCGAATAGCAGAAAAGTCCTAATTTATAAAGTCTAAAACATATGCTTAGCTTTAATTTCAGTTATAACTGTTTTAGAGGTCTGTGGATGAAACAACTCTAAATAAAATTTATTTTACTAAAGAACTTCAAGTCCTTCTATCTTTCTCTTTCAGTATTTGACCCTGATGTCATTTTCACTGAGCTAGACACAAAAATGTAGTTAACACAGTACTGAGAGTAACCCAGCCAGCTATTAACCTTGGGGTGAGTATTTCAACCCTCCGAGCAACACTTTTCTGGGGATAAAGGTCACTTTTTCTTAATCCTAATTTTAAAAAATCTCAGCGTAGTTATTAAATGGAATATCTTCCTTTTGATGGCTTTATTTTTTTTTTTTTTACAGCTGGGTGATATATCACATCAATTAAGACAGAGATAGCTGGAGACATCACATATTCTTTGTGCCTTTCTGCTGTTCCTTACTAATCCAAATCGGATAAAATTCCTGACTCCAACCAACACAGTTATCAAAGGCAATTTTCCTGGGTTAACACTTCTAGGAAATTCCCATATCAATATAGTTAATTATGTTCACTACATAATCCAGCACCTGCCCTAAGAATGTATCTCCTCCACATCAGTCATGGGAAATAAATAGGATAATGTCCAACAAAATTCTATGGTTTGAGGCATTAGTAACAAAATAGTAAGATTTAAAATAAGTGGTCTATAAGAATCTGGTATGGCTAATATTATCTTTCCCAGCTTAGGTTAGTTACCTTCCTTCATGACTGGTAATTCCTTGTTATCATAAATAACTGCTTTTATTTTGAGGGATAAAGTCTAGAATGAAGTCAGATGGTCCTCAGCAGCTTCGCAGTCAAGGAAACAGTATTTAAATAATTCTGACAATCCATAATATGCACATACTGCACCACTCTCAAGTGTAGGTTTGAGAATTGGGTTGTTTTATGTAGTAGTTCATACATAAAACACCCAGAATTACAGAATAACAAAGTACATAGCTTAAAATGTGTTGCAAATGGAAGGTAGGGGCAAAAGTAGGTAATAATTAGGACACAGTTAAATGAAGATTCAATGTTCTTTTTAACATTTTTAAAAAAGACTTAATTATCTTTAGAGCAAGAAACAGATGCTTTCATCAAATTAAATCAGATGATTCCAAAATTAAATCAGATGAAAACCAAAAAGCAGTAATAAATAATACGGAGGCTAAACACTCATGACAGACTGTTATGTCAATAAAAATACTTTAGTAAAGCCTGGTAAAATATCAGTGTTTTTTTTTTTTAAATTACAGTGTGTGCTGCCCAACTGTAATTTAAGATGTACTAAGATGTTTTCTATCAGACATCTCTAGTAATGATAAATTAGATTGAACCAAAAAAGGTTTTTCCATATGGTTCAATCTAATATCATAACATTAAAAAAGTTATTGATAAAAAAATTCTAAATTCCAAAGACAAAACCAAAGATATAAAATGCACAGATAGAGGAAAGGAACAAGGAGTTATTTTGGTAACATTTAGGTGATAAGCTGAGAATAAAAATACAAATAAATGTAAGTTAAATTACAACCAAATGCCTAAAACCAATGTAGTCTATAATTAAAGAAAATAATGAAGATATTAACATCACTGAAGAAACTATGTATTATACAACTCTAAATATTTGATTTTGGTTGAAATTTCAAATTCTAAGTCTAACAGTAATTATCTGCAAGTTATTATATTTCTGAAACTATGGAACAGAGAAAACAAGGAAAACCTTTAATTTATAAGATTTGTCAATTACTCTTTGGAATATATTTTTCAAATACTTGTTGATCTTCTGCTCTGAAAGAAATTCTCTACACTTTATTCCTCAATACAACTTCACGTATGACCACACTGCATATCTGATAAAATTTCAGCAAAAAACCAGCAAGCCATTATTTTTGTGTGTATGTGATATGGTGGTCTTATCTTTCTTCTTCAGAAACTGACCCTTATGCTTACCTTTAAAATATCCATTTAATATAACATCTCACTCTGCAAAATATCACTGGGGAAGTGGTTATCCACTTAATGGGGAAGGGTGGAGAGCTGCAGCAGCATCATTCACTTACCTTGAAATGGTGCAGGTGAAGACTGAGCCATGTGTATATGCTCCTCATTGATCAAATAAATTGGCTGGTGTTGGGCAATCTCCACACTTGTGCATACATTACTTTCCCCATGAAGAAAGAATGTGAAAGCACAGGACAAATGCTCACTAAAAAAGAAACAATGAGAAGCTCAACTCTTTTATTTTGGTAAAAAGTGAACGCTACATATAGGAACTAGAGATGGGATACAGCTTTATTTTATCAAGCATCCAGCAAAGCTTGCCCCCTAATGATATTGACAGCATAATTTTATAGTTGACTGTGGACAAATAATGTAAAAATAATATGTTGGCAAACTAAATTAAAACTGCCAGATAAATCTGAAAAATTAGTTATGTTATATTGTGAAATTTTGAAAGCTATCGTGCAGAATGCTTTCTGTTTCATTTGCATAAAGTCTCCTATGCCGACTATAAATTCCTAAGGACAGAAAAAGAATAACATTTTTCTACCTTATCATTTACTAGTATCTGAACTGGCTTTTAACTGATTCGAGGGACAATGACAAAACAGTTTTGCCTATGTTTGGTATGACATACAATAACATCAAATTTACAAGCTTGCAACATGACAATAAGGTTACAGCTGTTGATTTTAAAATAATAATTAAAGACACTGCTGTACGTAAATTCACAACATACAACTGCTAAAGTAATACAAGTGTCTAAATTAGCTGGTAATCTATTATATTTATTTTTGCATTTTCCCTCTGATCGCAAAGTTTTATTAAAGCATTTCACACATCTCCATTTTCCACACAATTAGCTAAAAGTTGACAAAAATTATGTATCTTAGAGAAAAATAATTTCAAAATTACTACAGTGATACATTCTTTCGAAGTTGTTAACTTTGGCCCTAGCCAGCCATAACATCTCCATTTCTCAAGACGGCTCTTAAGAACACATGCCTGATGAATCAAAATCACTGTAGGCCAGGCAATCATCATTGGAAAAATTATTTCCAAGGTGTGCTTCTTTTCAAAAGTTCTTACATTATTAAAGTGTGTGTTAAGTACTACCCTAAAATTAAATTTTAAGAATAAAATTATAAGGCTTTAATGGAAAATTAAAATAAAAATGATAAAATTTCTACTCTATCACACAGTGAAGCATATATATTCTTCTTTGCAACTGTGTTGAGATAACCTAAGAAAATTTTGTGTTTTACTAGAATGTGAAGTTTCATCAATAGGACACACCTAGCATTGGTACTTGGGTATTTAGCACAACACAATAAACTTAAGATAGTAACTAAAATTTTGTAGGAACTTTTAAAAGTTTAACATCCTCTTGATACCAGACTTTTTAAGTTTCAAGTTCACAAAGAGGAAATAATGCATACAGGTATAAAGAAGTGTCAATAGTAAAAATGCACTGTCCTTTATTTATGAAAATGACACTAGAAACATACCATCTTCAACGAACATTACACCTGGCACATAATAAGGTCAAAATATAGGTTTACTGATTCTGGACTGGTTAATTTATTATCTGTAAATTTCAGTGAAGAGGTTTGAGCTGAGTTATCCTATGCATGCCTACTATCATGTAGTAAATAGCATATTTATAAAACAACTGGTTAGTTACAGATATGTTCTCTTTTCCACTGATTCCCAATCGTGCATGAGAACAAATGCAACCAATATTTATCCATCAACTAGTAAATGCAAAGAATGGTGCAAGGAGCCTTTAGTGACACTGAATAAAAACATGGCCCTTGCCCTCAAGAGGTGCATAAGCTAAAAAAGTGACATAAATGCACATCAATAAATTAAAGTCAGGCACAAATACAGAAAAAGAAATAAAAATAAAAACCTATAGGAAGGCTAAGGTGTTCTGATTTGTTCAATATGGAAGATCCAAGTGCTTCAAGAAGAGAAGAACAAACGAAAATAGGGTTTTGGAAGCACACTGAAAAGGTGAGAGTGACGGCATGAGGCAAGCAGCAGATGCAGGTAAGAGGAGGACATCATTTGGAAATTCTAAAGGGAAGAATGGTGTGACATGATGGGAAAGAAGTTGGAAAAAGAGTCAGAGGTCATCCCTTGAGACAACAAAGAGACTTGTATGTGAAAAATAACAGGGAGCCAATTTAAGGTCTGATTTTAAAAAGTCAGCTGAATCTAAAGAATCATGATGAAAACTTTAACACAGTATTCACTTGAATTTACTATGTCCCCAAAGACACAGAAGAGAAGCCCAAATAAAAAACGTAGAAATTAAATCGATGACCTATTTTTTATATTGATAACTTTAAAAACAAAATATATTTTTAAACTAAAACAACATAAGAAAAATAACAAGTTACGGTGGAAATATAACAGAGACCCACCGATAACTATATAATTTTTGGTAAATTACTTCACCTTTCGGATCATAACTTCCTCACAGGTAAAATCAGTTGTTGGCACAAATTGCTGGGCCCCCCCAGAAGTCGTGATTCGGGAGGTCTGGGGTGTGCCCCACGAATCTGCATTTGTATCAAGTGCCAAAGTGCTGCTGCTGCTACTCCTTGCCCAAGGATGACACTTCGAGAACCTAAATCTCTTTCCAGCTATCCAATTCTATTTTTTTCTAAGATCATGTGAAGCAAGAAGGCAAGGATGACAATACTGATGCTGGAAAGTAGAATTCCCTTTTGACCCAGCAATACCATTTCTAGGACTTTATTCCACAGAAAAAACTACTGTACATTAACTATTACAGCCCTGCTTGTAAAAGTTAAAAACTGAAAACAGTCAAAATGCCCATCAGTAAAGTACCAGTTAACTGAAGTATGATATATCCTTACAAATTAATACTGTGCAACCACTTAAATGAAAATGATCATACTGGTACAGGAAAAACCTCCAACATAAACTCAAAAATGTGAAAAAAAAAAACCCTCAAAGCAAAAAAAAAAAAAAAAAAAAATGACATTGTGAATAATATGCTCCCATTTGTTAAAAAAAAAGGTGGGGAGGGGTGACCAGGGTAAAATATATGCACACACAATTTGCTTACACTAGCATAAAATTTCTCTGGAAGGATATACTTTTAAAAACCTAATAACCTTGGTTGTCTTTGGGGAATGAAATGGCATGAAGAACAGGGAAGAAAGAGAGAATTCACAATAGTCTTTTATACTCTTTGAATGTGGGGCCATATGTCACACAGAAAGTAATGGAGGCAAGATCTGAAAGAAGCCCTCCGTCCTTTCCGCGTGCAGTGAGCTTGTTGGCCCAACAGGAGGAAGGCACCAGAGGAATCATGGTGCTTCATCTTGTCATTTCTGGCTCTTAGTTGAAGCCTACTGAGATCATCTTTGATTCTGATTCTGTTATCCAACATACTGGCTATTTGATCAGCAAGCCATCAATATCTTTATCTACGTCATTCCTAAAACTAGCCAAAAAAAAAAAAGAAAAAAAAGACTACACTGAGGATAGAATCCTGTGTCATCTTATCAGATAATTCCCAAGTTACAAATTCACCAGAATGCTGCCACCCATATACTATCCCTTGCCGACAAAGGATACTCACAAAGATTATGTCAAATGTCTTGATAAAATCCAGATATATAACTCATATTTCTCAGATCCACAAACCTGCTTACTAAAAGTAAAATTCAGGTAGTCTGATACAAAAGCCAACCTCCTTCATTTCACAGATGAGAAAATAGAGATAAAAAGTCTGGCTTGTCGATACCATTATTAGAGGCACGACTTGAATTAGACTTAAAATTTAATGTACTTTTCCCTAGCTAGCTCACTATAAAAGGGGATATTAATTATTACCCCTACCGACTTATATTTTTAAATAAGTAAAATGAGATCACATTTGTGAAGAACACTGCAAACAAAGGGCCTTATAAATAGTTACAGATATACTCTTAGATAGTGTTATTATAAAGTTAGGAGGTAAAAGTTAGGAGATAAAAGTTATTACAAGTTCCATACCTGTTCTTATTCTCGTTTATTGCCCACTTTTATCTGAACCTTAAATCACTCAAATCTATCTATTTCATGTACTCTCATCATTTGAAAATTGAAAAGGGATTTAGAGATGATCAAGCTCAATTCCTTTCTAATTCAGGGGGAAGGCAGCTCTGTACCCAAAGTTACACACGTAGTTTAGAACAGGGGTCCCCAACTCCCGGGCCATGAACCAGTAGTGGTCAGTGACCTGTTAGCAACGGGGCTGCACAGCAGGAGGTGAGCAGCGGCAAGTGAGCGAAGCTTCATCTGTATCTGCAGTCGCTGCTCAGCACTAGCATCATCGCCTCAGCTCCCCCCTCAGATCATCAAGCATTAGATTCTCATAGGAGCACCGGTCCCTGGTGCCAAAATGGTTGGAGACCATTGGTTTAGAACTCAGTTAGAATAAAAATTCAGATTCCTATTCTTAGCATTTAGTGTTCATAGTACATTCATAATGTGCTACCTTAGATTGATGCTACATTCACATATTAAAATTAACCAGCCCCTGCATCATTTCTATTAACCCCCTACTGCTATAGACCAGAAAGTACTATCAAATGAATACACAGAATCAAAAACATTGTAATTTCACCCCAACTAAAATCGGAGCCTCACCCCATCTATTCTTTTAGGGTACTCCACTTAACAAGTTATTCCAAGCCTTCTCAACTCCCATTTATTCTCCACTTTTTACTTAGTAAATCAGGTCTGATTCAGGTAATTCTTTCTTTAACCTCTTTTTTCACTTACACATGTCTGCAGTTACCCTTGCCTCACCCTTCCCCAGTCTTTGAAGATGACATATTTCCTTTTCTCTATAAGCCCCCTACTCATTCTCTCTCACTCATGAATAGTCTTTATTTCTACCTCTGTATGTGCTCCAGGTTCTGCAACTGAAACACCTACTCTGGACCATAATACCCCTTTAGGGCTAGTGTCATATCTTTCTCCCTGTACTGACTAATATCGAATAATCAACATGTAAGTAAAACGGTTAGTACATATAATACTAATATTACTAAATTATCTACAAATAACTTTTGTGTAATAAAAGAAATAAATAAGGTACTAAGATAGAAAATAATGGAGGGTGCTATTTTAGAAAGAGATGGGTCAGAGAAAAACAGAAAAAAAGGAGGGAGCATTTAAACAGAGGCTTGAATCTTAAGAAAGAAGAAAATGATAAAGACATTCAAAGAAAAGGATATTATATGTGCAAAGGTACTGAGTTAGAGAGAGTTTGTCATCATAAAGGAAAATTTTAAAAAGAGGCATTGCAGCTATATCATTGTGAAAATGAAATAACAGGTACAAAATGATATGCCAGGTAAACCCGAATAAAAATAAAGCTGGTATAGAAATTAAAAAAAAAAACAATAAAATATTTTTAAAACATAGATTCATCATTACATTATAATAAATAGAGGAATTCAACAAGAAATTTAAACATTCTTGAACAAGTATGTACACAGCCATATGGTACGCAATATAACTTAGAAATATATTTTTAAATTTGACAGAAATACAAAGAGAAACTGACAAATCTGCAGTTAATTAAGATTTTAACATACTTTTTTCAGTATTTAAAGGAATAAGCCAATTATTAAGAACACACACACACGAAAACTAAAATGACATAAACTTGAATATATATATTGGCTTTCCAGAAATAAACAATGTATTCTCTTTCCAAGAACACATGGAAAAATGTGCAAAAATGGAATGAGTACTAAGACACAAGACAAGTCCTAACTAAATATCAAAGAATTGATATCACACATAGACTATATATTCTCTAATCACAGTGCAATTTAGTTAAAAATCAACATGTTCTTTTTTAAAGGTTAAAATAAAATCCCTTTGGAAACTTTAACATGCATTCCCTATATAAATCATGGGTTTCAGAGGAAATCACAAAATATTTAAAATGGAATAACAACAAAAGTAATATATGTCACAAACTGGGGAAAACAGCACTTAGAGAATAAATTTTATCTTTATACACCTAAAAGAAAATCTTAAATGAGATAAGTATTCAAATCAAAAGTTGGGAGGAAAAAAACAAAAAAGAGTAAACTCAATGAAAACAGAAAGGTAATAACGACAAAAATACATTAATAAAGTAGAAAAAAAAAAGAAAAGCAATGGAAAGGATTAACAAAATCAATACTTGTTTTGCAAGCACACTAAAAAGAAGACAAACCACTAAGATGACTGGTTTGAGGAAGGGACGTAGGGAAGATGCCAGTGCAAGGAGGAGGGGGCATAAACAAACAATCCCGGGAACCAAAAAGAGGAAGTAACCACAGATAAAGTAGGAATGTTTTAATGATAAAAATGCTATTACTAACTTTATGCCAGAAAGTCTGAAACACATGAAATAATTTTCTATAAAAATAGAAGATTTAAAAAATGTTTTGAAAATAATTAAGAAATGCACCCACCCACCTCAATGCCAACTTAGAAGGTTTTACAAAACTTTCAATAATCAATCTCTCTATTCAAATTGTTTCAACAAACAATAAACAAGAGAAAGCCTCCCAAGTCTTTTCATTATGCTTGTACAATGTTGACAGCAAAACTGGATGTGGTTATTACAAAAAAAGTCATCGCCTAAAAATTTTACTCATGAACACTAATTCCAAGATATTAAATAATAGTAACAACACTGTCCTAGATATCCAAGTCAATGCAACAGACAAGAAAAGTAAAAAAGGTATAAAAACTGGAAAGGAAGAGGTAACTATCTGCAGATGACAGAAATCTCTTAGATTTTCTATGCAGACAATTAGGTAGACTAATGGAAGTAATAAGAGAGAACAAGAGTTAGTAAGGTTGGCAGATACAAGATCAACAACAGCTGTGTTTCAACATGCCCTTTAGAAAATACCGTGGGAAAAAATACACCATTAGTAATAGCAATGAAAACTAAAAGGTACCTAGAAAATAAATTAATAAAAAACATGTAAGGCTTCTATGGAAAAATTTACAAAACAGTTGGTTTGAAGAATACTAAAGATATCAACTCTTTTAAAAGATGTAGCATATTCCTGGATGATACTGATATCATAAAGATTATAATTCTCCCCAAATTATCTTTAAATTCAATTCAATCCCAACAATATCCAATAAGTTTTTTGACAAGCTGATGCCAAAATTTATATAGAACAGAAGATCTAAGAGTCAAGAATGGCCAATATAATTTTGAAAAAGAATGAAGCAAGAGACTTAACCTTCCAGTATCAAGACTGATTATTAAACCACAGTAATTACAACAGGGTGGTAATGAAGCGAGGACAGAGGCAAATGAAACAGATCAGAGAACTAAGAAACCAATCCTCCAATGCCTTCCCATCTTACAAAGTATAGTAAAAAATGCAGCAAATCCCAACATCCAGCCCCAGTTACCTTTGTGACCAAATTACCTATTGCTCTCTCCCCGTCCCTTTCTCCATTCCAGCCCAATAAGCCTTCTTGCTATTCTCCAAACAAACCAATCACAATTCTTCCTCTGAGCCACTGAACTTACCGTTCCCTCTGTCTGGAACTCTCTTCCTCCTAGATATCAACAGGGTTCTCGCCTCACTTCCTACAAGTTTGTTTAAATGCCACCTCCTCAGCAAGGTTTATCCTCATCAAGTTACAGCCCCCAGTAACTCTCTTCGCTCTCCCCCACACAGCATTCATCACTTTCTAATATCATCTCTGGATACCAACCACAGGCGCTAGGGATCTAAAAACAGTTTGTAAATTGTAAGGCGATCTATATTATGTTCTTTCTGTAAATACTGGGAAAGAAATGAGACAGATGGGGGCAGGGGGGAGGAGAAAAGAGAAAAAAGAATGAAAGAAGAGAGATGGGGAGAGTGAGAGGTAGGGAGAGAGAAAGAGAAAAGAAGAGGGAGAAAAAGAAGAGGGGAGGAGGGAGAGGAAGAGGGTATGATGAGGAAGGAGGAGAAGTTTTTGGAGTCTTTATGTGGCAGTGTGTTTGTTATGTAACTTTGTCTCAGAGATTTGAGTTTTCCTTTTAAAAATTACATTCAAGAATATAATTATAGTATTAGAAAACATGCACATTAAGGATTTTATAGGGGTTTGTTCTATAGCTTTAGCAATTGCCACTTGTTTTTAAAAAAAAATCAATACATGAATAAAAGTAAAATAAATGCTAGAATACTTTATGACTAATAAACAACTGGGCTTATATTAAATCTAGAAGTTATTTGCAAGAATGTAATTTTAAGTGACCTATACAAACACTATTGATAAGGAATCATTAGAGCAATTTATTAAACTATTTTCAAAACATGAAATGAATTCTTACTTCAAGTATATAATGACTTAAAGAGGCTTATTCAAGTTTAAAATCATTTTAAGTTTCCCATCCCCCATTCCTTCTCCCCAGCTTCTCCTCCCTTCTTTTCGCCTTCTCCTGCTCTCCCTCCTCTCTCCTCTCTCCCCACACATACCCCCTCTGGATGCTTTATTACATTTCACCTATGCTGCAAGTATATCTCAAAATATTTCACCAGATGTTTCTAACTCTATTCCAAGCTTCAAAGACCTATTACTTTCAAAAATGAACTAAGAAAAAAACCATCAAAATATTTTGTTTCAAAGTAACCCGTGGGTAAAGATGGCAATGTCAGTTTGTGAGCAGTCAAAGCAACGGACTCCGACCTCACCACCTGGGAGCTT